>NW_017670574.1:264626-364917 GCF_001879085.1 Nicotiana attenuata | reverse complement strand
CGAGACTCTACTAAACCTGCTCATGACTCGTGAGACCTAGTAACCTAGGCTCTGATACCAACTTGTCACGACCCAAACCCCGCACTGGTCGTGATGGCGCCTCTCGTGAAGACGAGGCCAGCCAACTATCCCAATTCATCTTTTCAAAAATAGTTAAACATAAATAAACAGCTTAAATATGACTTAATAGTATTAATTAGCGGAAATACAACCCACCACAGCCCTAATCGGGGTGTCACAAGCCACGGGCATCTATAAGAATGTAATTACATTTACAAGTCTAGAAATACACTGAACATGAATAATGAATAACATAAAAAAAATGGAGCTGCGAACACTGGCAGTCACCTCGCTAAACTACTACAGCTCTGCCTCCAAACAGCCAATACCCGCTACCGGGTGAATAAATACCTGCAACTGCACACGAGGTGCAGGGAGTAAAGTGAGTACTCCAACTCAGTGAGTAATAAAGGTAAATAATAACTGAGTAGTAAGAAATCACGTTAAGCAACCAACATGTTGTATAGAAGCAGGGTACAATCCTTTGAGAAAACAGTGAAGCTGTGAAATCTTTGGAAATCTCTTGGCTCAGTTTAAATCTATTTTTAAAATGATCTTTCCAACAGTTACGAAATGATTTCAAAATAGTTAGTGCCGATAAGCACAGAAAAACCGCCCCTCGGGCACAAATATCACAGTATAACAGGTAAAAAGGCAAGTAAATATGCAAGATGAGCACATAAAAGTTCGCCCCTCGGGCAATATCTCAAAACAGTACCAGCCCCTCGGGCTCTCTCTCTCTCTCTCTCAGCTCACTCTCAAAACAGTATCATATAGTAGCCGCTGCGGCATGCAGCCCGATCCATATCTCGCTGCGGCGTGCAGCCCGATCCATATATCGTCGACGGCGCTCACTAGGGGTGTGCAGACTCCGGGAGGGGCCCCTTACGGCCCAAGCGCAATATCAAGCCACCTCGTGGCATATAACATAAGGCCTGAAAGCCTCCTCACATCACTCACAAGGCCTGAAAGCCTCCTCACATCACACTCGAGGCCTGAAAGCCTCCTCACATCACACTCGAGGCCTAAAAGCCTCCTCACATCACACTCGAGGCCTGAAAGCCTCCTCACAACACACTCGAGGCCTGAAAGCCTCCTCACATATGGCCCTCGGCCTCACTCAGTCCAGAAAACATCATAAGCCCCTCAGGTGTCAATAAAATAGTAGTGCTCAGCCCAAACAACAGTGGAAATATCATTTAAGTCTCAAAGTTCAATTAAAGCGGCTGAGTTTGTAAAACAGTATAATCAACAGAACTGAGTTCAAGTAGTATATCAAAATAGTGAGGAAACAGTGATAAAAATCCCTGAAGGGTTCAGATAATTGGCACGAAGCCCAAATATGGCAATCAGCCCAAATCATGATAATAACAAATAAGTTTCAGTCAAAATACGCGGTAAAATCATCAATCGGGACGGACCAAGTCACAATCCCCAACGGTGCTAACCCACGCTCGCTATCCGGCATGCAAGTCACCTCAATATAGCACTACGGTGTGCAATCCGGGGTTTCAAACCCTCAGGATATCATCTACGATCATTACTCACCTTGAACAGGCGAAATCTCTAGCTTGCGACGCCTTTGCCCCTCAAATCGGCCTCCACGCGCGTCGAATCTATCCAAAACCAGAACGAATACGTCACAATATGCTAAGGGAACAAAGCCCAAGCGAAAAAAATCGAAAAATATCAAAAATCCCGAAATTGGCAAAACCCGAGCCCCGGGCCCACTTCTCGAAACTCAGAAATTTTCATATTATTAAATTCCTTATCTTCCCACGAGTTCATACATATCAAAAGTTCTCAAATCCGACCCCAATTGGTCCTTCAAATCCCTAAATCAAATTTCAAAATCCGAAGCCCTAGTTTCTTCCTTTTTTTGCTTAAGTTCCATGAATTTCTAGTTAGATTACACAATAAAAACGAGTTTTATGATCAAAAATCCATACCTTATCGAAACCCCTTGAAATCTCTCTTCAAAATCGCCCACAATCCTCCAAGTCCGAGGTTAGAAATGAGAAACCCTTAAAAATTCGCGAAGAAGACCAATTAAATATTCTGCCCAGTCATTACCGCTTCTGCGGTCATCCTTTCGCTTCTGCGACTACCGCTTCTGCGGTTCCTCCCTCCGCTTCTGCGGAAAATAACTTAACACCCCAGGCCGCATCTGCGGTCTAAAAGTCGCATCTGCGACTCCGCAGATGCGGTCCCAAACTCCGCATCTGCGGTCCAGCCTAGCCTTGCCCTTTTCCGCTTCCGTGACTCCCACGCCGCATATGCGATACCGCTTCTGCGGTTCCAATTCCGCAGAAGTGGAAATACCAGAAGCAGCAGGCCTGCAATTAGCACAAGTCCAAAACTCATCCCGATAGCCATCCGAAATCACCCCGAGGCCCCCGGGACCTCAACCAAAAATACCAATACATCCTAAAACGTTATTCAAACTTGTTCCAATTATCAAAACACCTCAAACAACACCAAAACCATCAAATTACGTCGAATTCAAGCCTAAGTTCTTCTAAAACTTCCGAAACACGCATTCGATCAAAAACCCAACCAAACGACGTCTGAATGACCTGAAACTTTACACACACATCCCAAATCACTTAACGAAGCTACAGCAACTCTCGAAATTCCATTCCGACCCTCGGATCAAAATCTCACCTATCAACCGGAATTCGCCAAAATACTAACTTCGCCAATTCAAGCCTAATTCTACACCGGACCTCCAAAATCACTTCCGATCACACTCCTAAGTCACAAAATCATCTAACGAAGCTAACCAAATCATAAAAACTCTGATCCGAGCTCATATACAAATAAGTCAACTCTCGGTCAAACCTTTCAAATTCAAAGCTTTCAACTAAAACTGTTCTTTCAAATTCATTCCAAATCTTCCTGAAAACCAAAACCAACGATCTACATTAGTCATAATACATAACACGGGGCAAGTCATGCCTGAGAACTGGCGATCAAAGTGCAAAAGTTCAAAACGACCGGTCGGGTCGTTACATCCTCCCCCACTTAAACACACGTTCGTCCTAAAACGTACCCAGAGTTATTCTAAAAGCCAACCACTCGCTGAATACTTTACCATGCATATACCCGGGGGTGATGCCACGTCAACCTATCTCATATAGGTCCGATAACACATTTTAACTAAAATCACACAGTCCAGCCTAGTCCATAAACCATAGAACCACACTTTCACTTCTGAAATCATCATTACGATCAAAACCTCACATCTATATTCAGAATAAGCCCGAACCAGTTGTAATAACCCATACCTGTAACCTCAGGTGCAATTATATGACATACCACATAACTTAAACACTCGAAACGATAACTTCTATTCACAGCAGTTGCACACAACACCTGAATACCGATAGAAAACCTCTTAGCAACTAAGTCCCATTCCAACACTTTCACATACTGCCAATGATAAAGGAAACACGCAATAAATCATAACCATTTCTCAGGTCAACCATTCATGAAGCCATCTCTCCTCTAACAATTACCATAGCAATTTTCGAGCCGAACCTTGATATTATCCTTCCAACAAGCTGAAATCAAATCTGTTCGTATTCATTAATGACCCCAACGATCACCTCGAATCCAACACACCACTCTGGTGACATGACACATCAATACGGGCCTAAGCCACAACTTGCATAATTCGCGCACCAATAAGAAACGGTCTGAACATACTCAAATCATGAAAATGACCCAAACGAAAGAGTTGTACTCAAGCTCCTCAGTACCATCACAACACAAAGCTGAGACCCCGTCTCACATCATAGAATTAGAACACATGAATCTACCCCGAAAGGTCATATCTCCACGTAGCCTCACTACAATGCGCGATCCTATCCAAACACTGTTACACATGAAACACCTCGAGTCACTATGATCAAAATCGGCAGCCACGCACAATTTGATGTCGGGAACCGAAACCAATCATTACACCCACGGTGAAACAAGTAACACATACCAGGCAAACCCGATAGAACTTATCCGATACGCCATTCACCGAGAAACTCCCAATTACTCTTCCCGCTCGACTTCCATTATGAAATTCCGATAGAACCGCACTATAGATGCCTGTAACCAACAGATCGTAACGTCTCACAGCACTGAAAGATAACTCATAGATCCCCCTAATTGCTAATAGCTCATTAACAACCGAATCAACACATCCCCCGCCAGCAGCAACTCGAATTCAACAAGCTGTCTCGATGCCGGACACATATCCATATAGGTCCCCCAATGGACTACACATCAACTCTAGTTACCCACAATAGATAAATAATCCTTCGAAGGTTCACAATGACTGAAACATAGCGCATACTAACATCTGACTAACTTACCCACATTTTGTCATCCACAACCACGAGCTAACCTGTATATGAGAACTTCCAATCTCCAAGTCCATAAAACACACGAATTACCATATCTGATCCCAATTTTGCCACTCGCATATATAACTCACCTCTAGTACTCAATCATTCCACGAGAGATACTCTAATATTCTTCTGTGCTGCCAAGCAGACTCGAATATCAGCAGCCGATCTGACGAAAAGTGCTGCAATACTACCGAAGTGCTATCAACTTAATCACATTACCCCTTTTCTGAAACCTATACTCTCGTCAAATCACTTCCAAATAACAATACCATTTCCTTAATCATCTGAGGCTACCCGCTGCCTAAGAGTGTTATGAACTTCCTTTCAGAACTGAACTGAAACCTCATACACGCAAATCTCGATCCTCCACAACATACCGCATATACCACACATCCAAGGATAACAGGAAAACTTTTATCTCCCTTCCAAGCCACAGACATCTACGCACTCAATTAGCCAAGAACTTCCAGTGATCCCATCTAGAAGAAAAATCATTACACATCCCATACCTCTCATATTCGTAGAAAATGCACCGCTCCAGCCATGGTAGAAATCAACAAGAACTCTCCCAATTTCGTTTGCACAAATTAAACTGCCAGGACTGAATCCTTCTAACTAGACCAAGCTAAGCAAGCCATCAAAGCCCATGAGCATTTTTGCAAAATACCTGTAAGAACNTGTAATAACCCATACCTACAACCTCAGGTGCAATCATATGATATACCACCTAACTCAAACACTCGAAACGATAACTTCTATTCACAGTAGCTGCACATAACAACCGAATATCGATAGGAAACCTCTTATCAACTAAAGCCTCATTCCAACACTTTCACATACTGCCAATGATAAAGGAAACACGCAATAAATCATAACCATTTCTCAGGTCAATCATTCATGAAGTCACTTCCCTTTTGGCTAATACCACAGCAGATTTCGGAGCTGAACCTCGATATTATCCTTCCAACAAGCTGAAATCAAATCCGATCATATTCATTAATGACCCCAACGATCACCTCGAATCCAACACACCACTCTGGTGACATGACACATCAATACCGGCCTAAGCCACAACTTGTATAATTCACGCACCAATAAGAAACGGTCTGGATATACTCAAATCATAAAAATGACCCCAAACGAAAGAGCTGTACCTCAAGCTCATCAGTACCATCACAACACAAAGCTGAGACCCTGTCTCACATCATAGAAATAGAACACATGAATCCACCCCGAAAGGTCATATCCCCACGTAGCCTTGCTACAATGCGCGATCCTATCCAAACACCGCTACACATGGAACACCTCAAGTCACTATGCTCAAAATTGATAGCCACGCACAATTTGATGTCTGGAACCAAAGCAAATCATTACACCCATGGTGAAACAAATAACATATGCCACGCAACCCGATAGGACACAACCGATACGCCGTTCACTAAGCAACGCTCAATTACTCTTCCCGCTCGAATTCCACTAGGAGACCCCAATTGAACCGCACCATATGTGCCTATAACTAGCAATTACAACACAGAAAGGTAACTCATAGATTTCCCCAGATCACTAATAAGCTCAGTAGCAGTCGAATCGGCCTATCCCTCAACAATACAATTCGGGGCCAACCAAACCAACTCAAACTAGAACACGCATCCATACTGGCCTGCCAACCAACTCTTTAACAAGGAAGTCTGAAGCTGTTCCTTCCACTACTATAGCTCCTGCCGGAGCCATACAATATGGTGCCCGGCACCAAATCAATTTCGAAATCCACAACCTCGCCCGGCGACATGCCCGGCCACAAGAAACACATCCTAAGTCCCTCAACACCGGAACTAAATCAATGACAGAACCTCTACACTGATATCCATCACGAAGGCCCAATTAAGAAAGGCAGTCCTTCCCAGCCGTCTACCGGGTCTTTGAAATATAACCACTCTGCTACAACATAATCAGACGCACCTCGCCACTCAACCCGTGGCATTTCCAGCCTAGCCCATAGCGTAATAGTCCAGAATAACCCAACACTAAGGCAACCAGTCTGAATTCCAACATCACATCCACACTCTAACATACCAGCAAATAAAGATCCACTCGGGTCTCCAGATCTCGATAGTCACTAAACAGTGCCGATACACGCGAACCACAACCACAACGTAGCCTGAACATGAGAACTCTCGATCTCCAACTCCGTATAGCACACGAATCATCGTACCTAATCCCAATTTCGCTGTCCGACAACATACCACACCTTAAATACCCCATCATTCCACGACAGATACTCTAAAATATCCCTGTGCCACCAAGCAAACCCGAATATCACCAGTCGCTGTAACAAGAAAGTGCCGCAATACTACCGAAGTGCCATCAACTTAATCACATTACCCTTTTTCTGAACATATACTATCGTCAAATCACTTCCAATTAGAAATATCATTCCCTTAACTATCTGAGGCTACCCGCTGCTCAAGAGTTTATGAACTTCCTTTCAGAACTGAACTGTAACCTAGCACACGCCACTCTCGGTCCTCCACAACATAACGCATATACCATACCATCCAAGGAAAACATGAAAACTTTTATCTCCCTTCCGAGCCACAGACATCTACGTACTCAACTAGTCAAGAACTTTCCATTGGTCCCATCTAGAAGAAATGTCACTACACATACCATGCTCCGCATGCCCATAGAAAATATACATCTCCAAACCGCGGTAAAGACCATCAAGAACTCTCCGAATTCCCTTTGCACAAATCAGACCTGCCAGGACTGAATCCTTCTAACTAGGCCAAGCTAAGCAAGCCATCAAAACCCAAGAGCATTGCTGCAAAATACCTGTAAGGGCTCATTACCTCGAACACATACAAAGAATTAATCATATCCTTACCACACCGATTCGGTCTACTATCAAGCTATTCCATCTATCTAATTTCCCTTCTGATCCATCATCAACTTGATATTCCCTCTTGCTGTAGCACCACAATGCCTCAACCCAGGCTTACCACACGAGACCCAAGCATAAGACCACACTGTCTAAGACCCATGAGCCACTGAATACTCTCTCAAATATTCCCAGAAACACCACATTCCAGAATACTTTACTCTGAAGAACTTCCTGCGAATCTAAATCCGTTACCTTTACTTCCCTAATACTGATACATAGAATCCCATAATTAACATAAAAATACCACAAGTCTTGACCTCTTCCAATGAAAACACAATCTCTAACCACATACATAACCTTAAGATACCTGATTGTTCCCTGTAGAATCTTGAACACATTAGAACCATTCTCGAAAGTCATTCACTCTTTATTCAAACTGCAACTTACCTGACCTAACGAACAGAATCACCCGTGCCTCATTGGCACTCCGACACCGCAGAATGAAATCCTCATCCCAATACAACCCAGCAACTTCCCGCTCTATGCACCGAGCAATCTTTACTAATAACCACTTAAGACATCCCGTGATTTTTCTTACTCTATGAAGCATAATATAACCTCGTCAACATTTTTCCTTTACTCGAACCATCCTCGGTCTCTGTTTCCGCAAGCCATAACTGATTCACTCGCACGCCTCGGATTGGAACCAACATAGCACCTAACCGTGCAATCAACTAATCAACAGACTCCCCCACTTGGCTCGGAGCCATAGATCAAAATACACTCGATAACTCATAACACTTATACTCCATTGATGCCACAATACCATAGTGAGATTAAACTCAATCATTCATAAGTTTGTGAAAACACAGATCATCTAGTACTGTAAATCTTCTACAAATCTCGCATTCATCCCCGCAACAGTTAAGCCCACTCTCTTAAACGACCCGAAATTTCAAATTTCAACACGTACTTTTCAATTACACATGAGATCTTCTAACATACACATAAGGATCACACCACTTCAGAACACTCCGCATGAGATAACCCACCTGCTTCGCCTCAATATAACATTTCTGTATACCTTCCACCGTCATAAACTGTCCGTAGTCACTTAGTCTTCCTGAGTCTGAACTCATACCGCAACATGGATTTTACTTCACTCACAACCAGAAAACATGAAAATATCCTTCACACGTTCATAGCTCGGGGCTATACCTCGAATCACGATGGAATTCAAACACCTAATAGTTCTCTTATCATCCAGCAGACCTTCGTCGTCACTTCCAAGTCACGTAAATACATCTCGCCATACTAACATACTCATCACATGGCTATCCAGCCGTCACTTCCACTAATAGGGAAAACACCGAACATATAAGTTCAAAACACTTACTCACACAATCAGCACCTCGGTGCTCAAGCCATAGGCAAAGATCCGGCCTCAAGTCCTTCAGACTAGCCCAACATTAACTCACAGAAATCACATCTCGTCCCTCGATCGGGGAATCACAAGCCATCAAGGCACATCTGATACTGAGCGCTCATGCGCGCATACAAACGCGTGGAAGGAATTTCAAGAGTTCCTTTTCAAGCTGAATCAAGGACGCACTATAAGAATTCAAGAATATGAAGTTTTCCTAAAGGTTCTGCAGCCTCTCACGGATAAATACAGACGTCTCCGTACCGATCTGCGAGACTCTACTAAACCTGCTCATGACTCGTGAGACCTAGTAACCTAGGCTCTGATACCAACTTGTGCCGACCTAAACCCCACTCCGGTCGTGATGGCGCCTCTCGTTAAGACAAGGCCAGCCAGACCATTTCAGAACACCACTTTTAAGCAGTTAAACAGTTCAAATATGATTTGATGATATTAATTAGCTGAAGTACAACCCAACACGGCCCTAATCGGGGTGTCACAAGTCACGAGCATCTATTAGAGTGTGAATATAATTCTACAAGGCCTAAAAATAAATACTCGAAACAGGAATAATGAAAAAAAGGGAGAGAAGCGGCGCTGCGAACGCTGGCAGTCACCTCGCTAAACTCATATAGCTCTACCTTCAATCAGCCAAAACCCGCTACCGGGTGAACAAATACATGCATATGCACACGAGGTGCAGGGAGTAAAGTGAGTACTTCAACTCAGTGAGTAATAAAGGTAAATAATAACTGAGCAGTAAGAAATCACGTAAGCAACCAACATGCTGTATAGAAGCAGAGTACAATCCTTTGAGAAAGCAGCGAACTGTGAAAATCTTTAGAAAAAAACCTCTTGGCTCAGTTTAAACCTCTTTTAAAAATAGTCTTTTCAACAGTTGCGAAATAATTTCAAAGCAATTAGTGCCGATATGCACAGATCCGCCCCTCGGGCACAAATACCACAGTATAACAAGTAAAAATGAGCACATAAAAACTCGCCCCTCGGGCAATATCTCAAAAACAGTACCAGCCCCTCGGGCTCACTCCCAGAACACTCTCAGAACAGTATCATATAGTAACCGTTGCGGCGTGCAGCCCGATCCACATCTCGCTGCGGCGTGCAGCCCCATCCGTTTATCGTCGACGGCGCTCACTGGGGGTGTGCAGACTCCGGGAGGGGCCCCTTACGGCCCAAGCGCAATATCAAGCCACCTCGTAGCATATAAAATAAGGCCTGAAAGCCTTCTCACATCGCTCAAAAGGCCTGAAAGCCTCCTCACATCACTCACAAGGCCTGAAAGCCTCCTCACATCACTCACAAGGCCTGAAAGCCTCCTCATATCACTCACAAGGCCTGAAAGCCTCCTCACGTAACTCAAGCCACCTCGTGGCATATAAAGTATCTCAGGCCCTCGGCCTCATATCACTCAGCATATCCTCACATATGGCCCTCGGCCTCACTCAGTCCAAAAATCTTCACAAGCCCCTCGGGCATTTGTAAAGCAGTAGTTCTCAGCCCAAAATATCATTTAGAAATATCATTTAAGTTTCAAATCTGAGTAAAAATTGGCTGAATTTGTAAAACAGGAGATATCAACAGGACTGAGTTCAAATAACACGTCAAAACAGTGATAAAATCCCCGAAGGGTTCAAATAATTGGCACGAAGCCCAAATCATGATAATAAAAAATAAGTTTCAGTCAAAATACGCGGTAAAATCATCAATCGGGACGGACCAAGTCACAATCCCTAACGGTGCTCTACCCCACGCTCGCTATCCGGCGTGCAAGTCACCTCAATATAGCA
Source organism: Nicotiana attenuata (assembly GCF_001879085.1). Lineage (NCBI taxonomy): Eukaryota > Viridiplantae > Streptophyta > Magnoliopsida > Solanales > Solanaceae > Nicotiana > Nicotiana attenuata. The sequence continues at coordinate 354,342 of NW_017670574.1, read as the reverse complement.
CTACGGTGTGCAATCCGGGGTTTCAAACCCTCAGGATATCATTTACAATCATTACTCACCTCAAGCCGGCCAAAATCCTAGCTCGCTATGCCCTTGCCTCTCCAATCGGCCTCCTCGCGCGTCGAATCTGATCAAAACCACAACGAATACATCACAATAGGCTAACATTCTTAGCCGTCCTCCGAGGGTTAACACCCCATAGATCAGATCGTGAACTCTTTCAGACACTTAGTTTCACTTGGTTGGGGCAGAGTTTCAGCCTGCCTTCCACCGAATATAAAAAACCTTAAAGCTGCCTAACCTGCTGACATCCCGGCGAAGAGAGTCATTATTTGTGTTACATCTTCGAATTCGAGATAGGGCTTTCGGGAACATAACCCAATCGAAAAGAATCGAAAAACATAAAAAATCACGAAATTTGCAAAACCCGAGCCTCGGGCCCACTTCTCGAATTCCAGAAAATTTTACATCAACGGATTCCTTATCTCGCCATGAGTCTATACATATAAAGAATACCAAAATCGGAGTCCAAATGACCCCACAAATCCCAATTTTTGTTCTCTTAAGTTTCAAGCCCTAAACCACCATTTTTGCCCATTAATTACTTGAGTTTTCAGCTCTAATCCATGTATTTACACCATAAAAACGTGTTTTAAGTCCAAGAATCCATACCTTATCGAAACCCCTTGAAATCACTCTTCAAAATCGCCCACAATCCTCCAAGTCCGAGGTTAGAAATGAGAAACCCTTTAAAATTCGCGAAGAAGACCAATTAAATATTCTACCCAGTCATTACCGCTTCTGCGGTCATCCTTTCGCTTCTGCGACTACCGCTTCTGCGGTTCCTCCCTCCGCTTCTACAGAAAATAACTTAACACCCCAGGCCGCATCTGCGGTCTAAAAGTCGCATCTGCGACTCCGCAGATGCGGTCCCCACTCCGCATCTGCGGTCCAGCCTAGCCTTGCCCTTTTCTGCTTCCGCGACTCCCACGCCGCATATGCAATACCGCTTCTGCGGTTCCAATTCCGCAAAAGCGGAAATACCAGAAGCAGCAGGCCTGCAATTTGCACAAGTCCAAAACTCATCCCGATAGCCATCCGAAATCACCTCGAGGCCCCCGGGACCTCAACCAAAAATACCAATACATCCTAAAAACGTTATTCAGACTTGTTCCAATTATCAAAACACCTCAAACAACACCAAAACCATCAAATTACGTCGAATTCAAGCCTAAGTTCTTCTAAAACTTCCGAAACACGCATTCGATCAAAAATCCAACCAAACGACGTCCGAATGACCTGAAACTTTACACACACATCCCAAATCACTTAACGAAGCTAGAGCAACTCTCGGAATTCCATTCCGACCCTCGGATCAAAATCTCACCTATCAACCGGAATTAGCCAAAATACTAACTTGGCCAATTCAAGCCTAATTCTACACCGGACCTCCAAAATCACTTCCGATCACACTCCTAAGTCACAAATCATCTAACGAAGCTAACCAAATCATAAAAACTCCGATCCGAGCTCATATACAAATAAGTCAACTCTCGGTCAAACCTTTCAATTCAAAGCTTTCAACTAAAACTGTTCTTTCAAATTCATTCCAAATCTTCCTGAAAACCAAAACCAACGATCTACATTAGTCATAATACATAACATGGGGCGAGTCATGCCTGAGAACTAGCGATCAAAGTGCAAAATTTCAAAACGACCGGTCGGGTCGTTACATATCTGTCTGTTAAATGTCTTACAACATCATGGTCATTTTTTAGTGTTGCGACTAATATGACGGTGATTGTTGGTTTTGAAGGTTATTCAACTCCAGGGTGATCAGAGAAAGAACGTTTCTGCATTACTTGTCCAGGTGATTGCTCTTTACATCAGCCAATAACTTTCGCTTGTTCATTTTAAGTATATACTGCCATCATAAAGATGTGCTACATACGTTATCCTTGAATTCACTATCAATATCAAAAAATCTTCCTATCATTGTACTGATTCAGCATAGTTAGTTCTTCCTTAAATTTTCAACTATAATGAGCTGCTATTTTAGTTCACTAACGACATAATACACTTTTTTGTCATCTGCTATTTTTGTTGGTATTATTTGCTGAAAATTTCTCCCAGAATAGAGAAAACAAGCAAATCAATTTTACTACTGCAGCTGGTTTTTGTTGTAACCTGTTCTGATCCAGCACCCATTTATTTGGTACTGCAGCTGATTTTTATTTTTGTTCTTTTGCTATTTAAAGTAACAGCTCCTTAAGTGTAATTATCTAAGTTATACAGAGCAACTTATGGAATAGGATGGGTCATGGCATAGCAGCTATGTATCTTAATACAATAACTAAGTTTACAGCTTATACTATCTCTTTCATGCAATGTGATTTGCTCTGAGTACATGCTGCAATATCTTATATGTGATTCCTAAGTGTTGCCTCAAGTTGAATATTTAGTAACAGGAAAGCCGAAGAGAACTTCTCAGTTGTTAGTTGTCAGTGTCATCAGTTAGTATTTTGGTCCCTAATTTTCTTGGGAGATAGGTGCAAGGTTTGCTTTAGAAAAATCTCTTGTATCAGGATATTCTGCAATATCTTGTTTTGAGTTTCACTTTTTATACCAAACAAAATTGAGTGAAATCAAATGATGCACATTTTATGTGTTTTATGAATCAGATTTGATCCTGACATGCTAATATTCAGTGCTCATGCACCTGGCGAAGCTGCTTCTGCACAACAAGGTGCTATTCAACCAATCAATCGTCCATCCGCCGGCAGTAACAATCAAGGTTAGTCCGTACGAAAGGTTACACGTCTTCTCTTTCCTCTTCTTCTCCTCTTTTTTTTATGTTGCTTCTCTACCACTGTGCGCTCTCTCGCTCTCTCTCTTTCTGGCGATGTTGAAAAATATAAATTTTGGTATATTATCCGAAATGTATTTAACAGTTCTCACAGCTAACTTGAAGTTGTACAGTAGGTTATTGGAGTTTGTAGACAACTACTACTTTTGATTCTTGGAATGCTTCTGTTGTGAAAGGTTCCAAATTCAGTTCCTATTCGATCACAAGTAGTTTGTAATCTTTGAGTATTCTCGTGTTATTATTATAATATGTAGCTACTATTTCTGATCATGACTATTACCTAACTTATTGATAGTTAATACTATCGCCTTTCAAGTGGTTCATTAGATTTACCAAAGAAAAAAAAATAGTGGTTCAGTTTCAACAACTTTGCTATATGCTTCTTAGTGCTTGAACATTCTGCATGGCCATTATATTGGATACTTGAGATAGCCACCTGTAGATGCTATGAGACCCTAAGCCTTGTTGAGGCAGTAAGCATCACAACTACAGTGCTAATACCCTTAAGAAGGACTAAGTATTTGATACAAACATGGATAAAATTGCTAGAAATCCTTTTGTGCATGAATACAGGAGAATCTTCAAGTAAATGAAAGCTGTCAAAAATATTTGACAAATACTTATTTCATATAATTGTTCCTGTCTCAGTTAATAGATGAAAGCACATGAAAAGAGAAACTTAAAGGGAACAATTCCAGATATTCACCTCTATTTCAATTTCAAATTGTGTGCTGATGTTTTCAATTATCTTCCTGGAACGCGACCTAGTTAAAGACAATGACACAGATTTCAATGAGGTTCTTTAGTTTCTGATCGAATATAGAATGTCGGAGTTAGATATTTTCTGCGAGTTGAAGCCTGAAGGGTGAAATTACAATCTTGTTTCTAATATATAGTACTTTACTTCAAGTTTTAATTCTTGTCTGTAGCATTGATGTGGAGCAGAATAACCTAATGTGCTCAGGAGAGTTTTGAATCGATCAGATATGAATCAAACTTGCTAAATAAGCTGGCAACTTTATAGTAATAGCAGGCAATTTTAATTCTCTATATCTTGTATCTAAGAGAATTTTTAGATAGGATTCTCTTCCAGGGATAATGACTTTATTTGTACTCTTTTGTAGGTGGAGTAGATGAAGCAATGGAAGGCGGAGGCATTGATGAAGATCTTGACCTTACTTAAGAGAATTTTTAATTGTTGATTGTTGTAGATAATGTTTGTTATCAAAATATTTTAAAACTTTTAACTCTTGAAATATCAAATGTATGTACTTGGTAACATTTCATCACTATCTATGGATTTATTATTAGCTTGTCATACAATTTGGATTATGAATAGTTTCATTTTGTTATTTATATAAATTTTAGTGTTTTATAGTTTATTGTATATATATATGTAAATATTTATTTACAACACGGGGCAATATTTTTAATTAACAGAACCGTTGCCATAGGACCTGCAAACCGTTCCAAAATAATATAAAACCGTTGCAATAGGATCTGCTAACCGTTCCAAAATAATCTAAAAACCGTTACAACATGTAGTAGACCTGTTGCCATAGATCTAAATCGTTGCCATTTCTATAATAGCCGTAACGGTTTAATAGATATAGTAACGGTTATTGACCGTTGCATTTAACGTTATGGTAACGAAAATTAACCGTTGCAGTTGATAAGAATCGTTCCAACAGGAAGAGGGAAAACCGTTGCGATAGACCGTAATATAGCAACGGTTATCTGAACCGTTCCAAAAACCGTTCCATAAGCTCTATTGGCACGCCAGCTTGTGGAACGGGCGCTGAACCGTTGCAATACATCTATGGCAACGATTTACTTATCTATTGGAAAGGTTTTCCATGCGTAGCCATAGGTGAATTTCCAGTAGTGACCCTTGAGGCGAGGCAATTCTCTAGAGACTTCGAGTTATATCTGCCGCGTCCGCAGACCTAGGAATCCCTTTCCATTGTCTCTTGTAGTGATAGCTTTTCTATCTTTTCTTGTGATTTAGACATTCCAGAGTTACAACATTTTTTGTCATATTCATAGCTTGTGATTCATGGGATTCCGGGTTTTGGGAGTTGTTCGGTTTTGAGATCTTGTGTTGTATATGCCAATCGGCATCTTAAACACCTTTATATTTGCTATCTTCGGTTTATATTAGTTTTTTATTCCGCATTTTGTTTCCTTTTTTTCCGAAATTGTTAGGCTTACCTAGTCGTAGGGGCTAAGTGCCATCATGACATGTTCACGGAGGGCGAACTTGGATCCTGACAAGTTGGTATCAGAGCTCTAGGTTCATAGAAGTCATGAATCACAAGCCGATTTATTAGAGTCTCGCGATCGGTACGGAGACGTCTGTACTTATCTACGAGAGGCTATGTAACTGTTAAGAAAATTTCTCTTCAATTTAATTCCTTGTCGTGCGAGATTTTTGGTATCAAAATTCTAAACTTCTGCCTTCTATTCTCTCACAGATGGTGAGGACACGTGCCACTGGAGGTGACCAGACACCTGCGCCCCCTGCGAGAGCCGTCAGAGGTCGGGACCGGGTAGAGGCCGAGGATGCGCACATGGTGCAGCCAGGGCACCTGCGCGAGCTGCTACCGAGGAGCCACCAGCAGTTCCAGCTGGAGCCCAGGCGCCTGACACGCCTACTGCTACTACTACTCCAGCTCTCCAAGAGACTCTTACGCAGTTTATAAGTATGTACACCACTCTAGCTCAAGCAGGGATCCTTCACCTCGCTGCAGCCACATCCCAGGTCGGGGGAGGAGCACAGACTCCCGCCACCCGCACTCCTGAGCAGCGAGTGCATGTTGAGCAGGTCCCAAATGACCCGGGAGCGTTTCGACGCCTATTGTGGAAGTTAGCATTTTTGGAAGAATCTCATAAATTTGGGTTGAAGTGCATTTTAGTGTTATCATTGTCCGTTTGGGATTCCGAGTCTAGGAATAGCTCCGTATGGTGATTCTGGTATTGGGAGCGCGATCGGATGTAAATCCGAAGGTCCGTAGGTCATTTTGGAGTCATTTGGCTAAAGTTAGAAATTTGAATGTTTTTTAGAAGTTTGACTGGAAGTGGACTTTTTGATATCGGGGTCAGATTCCGATTCTGGAAGTTGGAGTAGGTTCGTAATGTCGAATGTGACTTGTATGCAAAATTTGAGGTCAATCGGACGTGATTTGATATGTTTCGGCATCAAAATGAAGAAGTTTGAAGTTCAAAAGTTCATAAAGCTCGAATTGGAGTGCGATTCATGGTTTTGGAGTCATTTGATGTAATTTGAAGGCTCAACTAGGTTCGTAATGTGCTTTGAAATCGATTGGTGTGATTCGACGGGGTCCCGGAGGCCTCGGGTGGATTCCGGGTGGTTAACGGATCGAATTGGAGTTGGGAGATAGAGCTGAAGCCTGCTGTCATCTGGTGTAACTGCACCTGCGAGCTTTTGGCCGCCGATGCGGAGCTGCAGAAGTGGCCTAGAAGTCGCAGAAGCGGAGCAGGGCCGCCCAAGTGAAGGACCGCAGGTGCGGAACCTTGACCGCATCTGCGCAAGCGCAGAAGTGAAAGGAAGGCCGCAAAAGCGGTAATGGGCGCAGGAGCAAAGGAGCATCCACAGAAGCGGATGCGTAGAAGCGACGAGGGGTCCGCAGGTGCGGAAGTCGCTGGGCAGAACACATTAAATAGTGGGGTTTGGCCATTTTTGCTCATTTTCTCCATTCTTGGGCGATTTTTGGAGCTTCTCGAGAGGGGCTTCCACCTAGCAACTTGGGGGTAAGTTAATCTCACCTATCATGACTTAAATACATTGATTATGTGTAGATTTTAACATAGAAATTAGTGGGAATTGGGATTTTGAGGAAAAACCTAGAAAATTGTATTTATGGATTTTGACCACGATTTTGGACATGGAATTTGGGATAAGTTATATATTTGAGTTTGTGGTGTTATGGGTAAACTTTATCTTCGAAAAATTTCGGAATCCGAGCACGTGGGCCCGAGGGTGATTTTGTCAACTTTTCGATCGGGGTTAGGAATTGTTATAAATCGGATTATAATAAGTATTTGAGCATATATTAATGGGTTTGCATAAATATTGGCTAGTTCTGGAGCGTTAGGCATCGGTTTGAGTCGTCGGAAGGGATTGGGAGCCGGTTTTGGAACTTCGGAGCGACGTGATTCTCCTTTCTAAACTTGTAGGAGGGAATTGTCCCCATAGGTGAATTAATTGGACATGTGCTTCTATTTGTGGGGGCTACGTACGCACGAGGTGACGAGAGTCCGTGCGTAGCTACTATTATGCTTAAGTCCGGGTAGTCTAGGATCCGAAAGCATGCTATACTTGAAATATTTGTAACCTTATTGACAATTTAAATTGCTTAAATCATATTGAATTGGTAAATGAATTTCTAAAGAAATTAAACATCATTCTTCTTGACCGTTAAAGAGAAGTGGCCATTTCCTTGGGTAATTTTTTCCCTGATGAATTCTTGATCGACTGTTTGATGTGTTAAATATATTTGATCGAGTCGCATGTATGATTCACGAGCGGGGTAATAGATGCATCTATGGTTCGCTCCATTCGACCCTCTGGCAGTGTACAATTTAAATATTTGTTGGATCGGGCCTTACAACCTCGGCATGATTTGCACATGCTTGTATTGCTCCGCTTGCAAACTTATAAATGATAATATTGCCTCCCTAGCTTGAGATAAATGTGTAAATGATGAAAAAATAAATTTGGAAATTCCCTATTAATGAAAGAATTGTTTAGGTGCTTCATGCTATTGTGTTACAGCCGTGTTTATAAAAATTCTTGATTTACTATCTTATCAGTATATTATTGGACCATTAGTAAGTGTCGAAGTCGACCTCTCGTCACTACTTCTTCGAGATTAGACGGGATACTTACTGGGTACGCGTGTGACGACCCGGCCAGTCGTCTCATGAGTTACCGCTCCGTTTCCCCCATTTCTGCTTCTTATTGCTTTGTTTATCGGTTCTATATGTGACCGGGTTGGTTGGATCAGGTTCGGAAAGGATTTGGTAAGATTTGAAACACTTAGTCTCTTTTAAGAAAGCTTAAGTTGGAAAAGTCAACCAGATGTTGACTTATGTGTTAGAGGGCTCGGATGTGAGTTCCAATGGTTCGAATAGCTTCGGGAGGTGATTTGGGACTTCGGAGCGTGATCGGAATGTGTTTTGGAGGTCCGGAGTAGATTTAGGCTTGAATTGGCGAAATTGAGTTTTTGGCATTTTTCGGTTGTTAGGTGAGATTTTGATATAGGAGTCAGAATGGAATTTCGAGAGTTGCAGTAGTTCCGTTGTGTCATTTCGGATGTGTGTGCGAAATTGCGGGTCATTCAGACGTGGTTTGGTTGGGTTTTTGATCAAAAGCGTAATTTTGAAGATTTTGGAATTCTTAGGCTTGAATCCGATGCGAATTTGGTGTTGTTTTGAGCGCTTCGAAGGTTGGAACAAGTTTGAATGATGTTATGGGATATGTTGGCATGTTTGGTTGAGGTCCCGGGGGCCTCGGGTGAGTTTCGGGTGGTTAATCGGACCATTTCATGTTGTTGAGAATTGCAAAAAAACTGTTGAAGTGTTGCAGAAAATTATACCTTTGCGTTCGCGAGTAGGTCCTCGCGTTCGCGAAGGGTTAGCTGGTGAAGGCTGAGACTTTAGCCTTCGCGTTCACAAGGAAGGCTCCGCGTTCGTGAAGGGCTGGGTGACTAGGCATCGCGTTCACGAGAGAAGGAGCGCGATCGCGAAGGGTCAAGCTGAGGAGCCATCGCGTTCGCGAGTGGCTGGTCGCGATCGCGAAGATGAATTTTTGGTCAAAGTTCGTTTGTGCTTCGCGAACCCGAGGCTTTGGCCGCGTTTGCAAAGAAAGAATTAAATGTCTGGGCAGAATGTTTTAAAAGCTCACTTCCGCAATTTTTAGTCTAACTTCTACCATTTTTGAGCGATTTTGGAGCTTTTTGAAGAGGATTGAAGAGGGATTCAAGGGGAAACACTTGGAGGTAAGATTTATGGGCTTAATACTCGAATCTGATGTGAATTCCACCTAACTAATCATGAAATTTAAGCCTAATATTGAAGAACTAGGGCTTGGAAACTTAGGCCTTTTATTGAGGATTTGAATGACCAATTGTGGTCGGATTGTAGATCTTTTGATATGTATGAACTCGTGGGGAGATAAGGAGTCTATTGATGTGAATTTTATCGAATTCTGAGACGTGGGCCCGGGGATCGGGTTTTGGTAATTTCGGGAATTTCATTGTTTTTCGATATCTTTCGAGTGGGCTTCGTTCCCTTAGCATATTTTGATAGTTACGTTCTGATTTTTGGTAGATTCGGAGCATCCGGAGGCCGATTCGAGGGGCAAAGGCATCGCGAGCTAGAGTTTGGACCGGATTGAGGTGAGTAATGATTTTAAGTGTTGTCCTGAGGGTATGAAACCCCAGATTACACAGCGTTAGGCTATGTTGAGGTGACGCACACACTAGATGACGAGCGTGGGACCGTGCACCGTTAGGGATTGTGACTTAGTCCATCCCGAATGACTATTTTACTGCGTATTCGATAGCAAATTGTTTGATATTATCATGTTTTGGGCTAAATGCCATATTTGGGCTTCGTGCCAACTGTTTGGGCCCTTAGGGGATTTTTACTGATATTTTCCTCACTGTTTGATTTCATACTTGTGCTCAGTCATGCCATATTTTACTGTTTTCATAATTCAGCCATGTTTATGTTGTTTTTAAACACCTTAAATGATATTTTTAAAAGATAATTGAGCTGAGCATCATGTTTTACGGTTTCCCGAGGGGCTTATGAGATTCTGACTGAGTAAGGCCGAGGGCCTGTGTTGTGAGGATACTTCGGGTCGGGCTGCAGCCGCAGCGATGATATACTGATTATGATAATGAGGCCGAGGGCCTGAGATTGTATGCCACGAGGTAGATTGTGATTGATATGAGGCCGAGAGCCTGTTGATGGTGCCACGAGATGGCTTGATATTGCGCTTGGGCCGTAAGGGGTCCCTCCCGGAGTCTATACACCCCAGTGAGCGCGGGTACCCATTGTGATATGAGATATTGCCCGAGGGGCTGGTATTGTTCTGTGATATTGCCCGAGGGGCTGATTCTGTTGTTATTGTGCCCGAGGGGCGGTTCTTATGTGTTTACCTTTTCTAGCTGCATTTCCTTTATTTGTTTAACTGCTTAAAAGGTGCCTCATGGGATTTCACTGTTTAATTGTTTTTACTGATTTTATCCTGCCTCTTATAGCTTATTGTTGTGTTTAACGTGATTTTATATCGCTCAGTCTTCATTTATTGTTATTACTCACTGAGTTGGAGTACTCACTTTACTCCCTGCACCCCTGTGTGCAGATTCAGGCGCTACAGGTCCTGCTAGCGAGGGTTGAGAGCTATCCAGCAGATTTCCGGAGATTCACTAGGTAGCTGCCCGGCGATTCGCAGCCCAGTGCATTTTCCCTCTATCTTATTTCCTTCTGTTTCAGTTATATAGTAGTGGAATAGACTTTCAGACTTGTAGTATTATTTTAGATACTCATGACTGGTGACACCCCGACGTTGGGCTGTGTTTTTATTCCGCAAATCGTATTGTTTACCTTATTTTGGGGATTTTATTTTATTAAAGACTTAATATTTATTATTTTAATTGCTTTAAATGAATTGGAAGTGTGTCGGCTGGACTTGTCTTCACGAGAGGCGCCATCACGATCGGGTCCGGGTTTAGGATCGTGACAAGTTGGTATCAGAGCCTAGGTTACATAGGTCTCACGAGTCATGAGCAGGTTTAGTAGAGTCTCGCGGATCGGTACGGCGACGTCTGTATTTATCCTCGAGAGGCTGCAGAACCATTAGGAAAAATTCCCTATTCTTGAAATTCTTGTCGTGCGTATTTGTTGATCCTAGTACTAAACTTCTATTATTTTATTCTCTCACAGATGGTGAGGACACGAGCGACCGGTCAGGATGGACGACCACCAGTACCACCAGCTGGAGCCGCTAGAGGCTGAGGACGCGGTCGAGGGCGTGGTAGGGGCATAGGTGCAGCCCGCACGACAGTTGGGGCAGCACCTGCAGATCCACCAGCCGCCCCAGTTTAGGAGCAGGTCCTAGTTGTGGACACTCCAGCAGCACCAGCTCAGGCACCAGCTGTGCCCATTGTGATACCGGGTCTTCAGGAGACCTTGGCCCAGATCTAGACAGTATGTACGAGTCTTGCTCAGGCGGTCGCGATTTTCTACTACCGCAGCCACTTCTCAGGCAGGGGGAGGCGCTCAAACTCCCGCCTCCCACACACCCGATCAGGTGGTTCAGGGATTGCAGACACCAGAGGCACCACTAGCCCAGCCGGTGGCAGCACTCAGGGTTACGAAGCTCTAGTTATGCCAGAGGACGAGCAGCGTAGATTGGAGAGGTTTGGCAGACTCCAGCCTCCTACTTTCAGTGGTGTTGAGGGCTAGGATGCCCAGGGTTTCTTAGATATCTGTCAGAGGATTCTTCACACCCGGAATGTATTTTGGAGGTCCGCGGTAGATTTAGGCTCGAATTGGCGAAATTGGAAATTTGGCATTTTTCGGTCGGCAGTGGAAATTTTGATATCGGGGTCGGAATGGAATTTTGGAAATTGGAGTAGGTCCGTTGTGTTATTTTTGACGTGTGTGCAAAATTTTAGGTCATTCGGACGAGGTTTGATAGACTTTTTGATCGAATTCAGAAATCGAAAGTTTTGAAATTCTTAGGCTTGAATCCGAGGGTGATTCGATGTTTTGATGTTGTTTTGAGCGTTCCGAAGGTTGGAACAAGTTTGAATGATGTTATGGGATGTGTTGGCATGTTTGGTTGAGCTCCCGAGGGCCTCGGGTAAGTTACCTTGCTAACTCCAATGACTCTGCCACTGAGCAATCAACACCCACTACCGGGTTCAGAAATACCTGAATCTGCACACAAGGTGCAGGGAGTAATGTGAGTACACCAACTCAGTAAGTGATAAAAGTGAATGAAAGCTAAGCGGTAAGAAAATACATAAGCCACGTCATAACGCTACAGAAAATACAGTACATTTCCAATACAGTACATAAATGATTTATTTCGTAGATCAAACTCAGTTTCAGTAAAAACCCTTTCCTTTTTAAAACATCTTCCAATGGTTTCAAACGAGTGATAAAAATAGTGAGTAAAAATGATAGAAACGTAAACAGCCACTCGGGCAAAACATGTACCATAAACCGCCCTTCGGGCATAATATCAACAGAACCAGCCCCTCGGGCTACCTCACAATTTCTCGTAATCAGCCCCTCGGGCATAACATGAATCAAGAACCACCCCTCGAGCAACATAGATCAGGAACAGCCCCTCGGGCTTTAATATGAAAGGATTAAAAATGATTGTTATTGATTTAAGGGTTAAATTCGGGAGTTGTGTCGGCTGGCCTAGTTTCACGATAGGCGCCATCACGACTGGGTCGGTTTTAGGGTCATGACAAGTTGGTATCATAGCCTAGGTTACATAGGTCTCACGAGTCATGAGCAGGTTTAGTAGAGTCTCGCGGATCTTTACGGAGACGTCTGTATTTATCCTCGGGAGGCTGCAGAACCTTTAGGAAATCCCACATTCTTGAACTCTTATTGTACGACATTGATTCAGCTTGAAATGTAACTCTTTGAACTCCTTCCACGCGTTCGTATGTGCGCATGAGCGCTCAGTATCAGCTGTGCATCGACGGCTTGTGATTCCCTGATCGAGGGGCGAGATGTGATCTGTGTGTGTTGATGTTGTGCTAGTCTGGAAGACTTGAGGCCAGATTTTGCCTATAGCTTGAGCCCTGAGCTGTTGATTGCGGGAGCGTGTGGTTCTGGATATATATGTTCGATTATGTCCCTATTAAGGGAAGTGATGACTGGATAGTTACGTGATGAGTGTGATGTGACTGCGAGATGTGTTCATATGAATTGAAGGAGACGAGAAGGGTCTGCTTTGTGGCAGCAAGAACTATTTGGTGTTTCATTTCCATCGTGATTTGATGTATAGCCCCGAGTTGTGGGTATGATGAAGGATCTTTTCATGTTGCCTAGTTGGGAAGTGAAGTAGATTTCACGTTGTGATATGAGTTCAGAGTCAGGAAGATTAAATGACTGCATAATGTTTTTGAGGTGGAAGGGTATAAAGAGATGTTAGTTGAGGCGAAGCAGGTGGGCTATCTCCTGCAGAGTGTTCTGAAGTTTGTGTGATCCTTATGTTGTTGTTGGAAGATCTCCTTTACCAGTAAAATATATGTGATGCAATTTAAATTTGGGGTTGCTTAAGAGAGTGGGCCTGACTGTTCGAGGGTGAACGCGAGATTTGTAGAAGATTTGAAGTACTAGATGGTCCGTGTTGCACGAGCTTATGAAGGATTGAGTTTAATCTTACTATGGTATTATGGCAGTAATTGAGTATATGCATTATGAGTTATTGTGTGTTTTGATCTATGGCTTTGAGCCAAGTGGGGGAGTCTGCTATTGATTAGTTGATTGCACGGTTATGTGCTATGTTGGTTCCAGTTTGAGGCGTACTGGTGAATCAGTTATGGCTTACGGAGGTTGAGACCGAGGACGGCTCGAGTAAAGGAAATCTCAATAAAGGTTATGTTATGCTTTATGGGTGTAAGAGAATCGTGGAACGACTTGAGTTGTTATTGGTAGAGGATGTGCGGTGCATAGATCATGAAGTTGCCTGGTTGCGTTAAGGTGAGGTTACACTCTGCGGTGTTGGAATGCTACTGGAGTAAAGGTCGTCCGGTCCGTTGATCGGTCTAATTGCGGTTTGTGTAGAGTGGATGACTCTCGAGAATTGTTCTAATGGGTTCAAGATTTTTACATGTAATAATTTGAGATTTTCGAGTTGTATATTTGGCTAGAAACTGAGGTTTGCATTGGAGGATGTCAAGACTCGTGGTATTTCTATATCATTATGGGATCTTATATATCAGTATCAGGAAGGTAAAGGTAATGGCTTTGGATTCGCAAGAAGTCCCTTCAGGGTAGGTATTTTAAATGTGGTGCTTTTGGGAATAGTTAAGAGAGTATGCAGCGGTTTATGAGCCTTAGACGGTGTGGTTTTATGCTTGGGTCTCGTGTGGTGAGTCTGGGTTGAGGAATTGTGGTGTTATATCAAGAAGGAGTATGAAGTTGAAGGTAAGTCAGGAGGAAACTTGGATAGATGGGATAGCTTGGTAGTAGGCCGGATCGGCATGGTAAGGATATGACTAGTTCTTTGGATGCTTACGAGGTAATGAGTTTCTACAGGTGTTTCGAAGCAATACTCTTGGGTTGTGTTTAAGTGACCTGCGTAGCTTGGTTGAGTTAGAAGGATTCAACCCTAACGGTTTAGTTTTGTGAAAATGGAATTCAGAGAATTCTTGATGGTTTCTACTACGGTGAGGGAGGTATATTTCCTACTGGCGTGAGGAGCATGTGATGAATAGTGATTTTTTCTAGATGGGATCAAATGGAAAGTTCTCGGCTAGTTGAGTACGTAGTTGCTTGTGGCTCGGAATTGATATGAAGTTCTCATGGTTACCCTATGGTATGGTATATGTGGTATGTTTTGTAGGACTGAGATTTGTATGTGTAAGGTCACGGTTTAGTTCTGAAAGGAAGGTCACAAATTCTTAGGCAGCATGGACAGTTTCAGATGACTAGATAAATGAGATCACTGATTGGTGTTGCTGAAGAGGGTGTACATTTTAGAAAGGGCGAGGTGTTTGAGTTGAGGATACTTCATTAGTATTGCGGCACTCTTTTGTTTGATCGGCTGCTGATATTCGAGTTGCTTGGTGCCACAAAGAATTTTAGGAGTATCCCTCGCGGAGTGATTGGGTATTAGAGGTGTGTTGTGAATTCGGGCGGTGGATTTGGGATCAGATATGGTGATTCGTGTGCTATGTGGATCTGGAGACTGAGAGTTCTCATAAGAGGGATTATGTTGTGGTTGTGGGTCGCGTGTATCGGCCTTGTGTGGTGACTATCGGGGTTCGGAGATCCGAGTGGATCCTTTGTTGCTTAGTATGTTAGATCTTGATGTGATATTGAGTATGGATTGGTGGTCTCTGTGTCGTGTTTTCCTGGATTGTTGCGCTAAGACGGCAACGTTGGCTGTGCCAGGGATGCCACGGATTGGGTGGTGAGGTTCGATGGTTTATGTTCTCAGTAAGGTGATTTCTTTTTGAAGATCTAGCGGCTGATTGGGAAGGAGTTTCCTCCTTGTTTGGCCTTTGTGAGGGACGTCAGTGCAGAGACTCCTACCATTGATTTAGTTCCGATGGTAAGGGATTTTTTTCAAATGGGTTTCCTGCTGCCGGGCAGGGTTGTTGGTTTCGTATTGATTTGGGGCTGGGAATCGTATCGTATGGCACCAACGGAGTTAAAGGAGTTGAAGGAGCAGCTTCCGGGACTCCTTGATAAGGGGTTCATTGATAGACCAATATGGATGTGTGTTTTGCATCGGGCCGGCTTTGTTGACTCCGAGTTGCTATTGTTGAGGGGTGTGATGATTCGATTGTTTTTAGATTATTAGTGTTCTAGGGTAATCTATGAGTTACGTTTCCATGTTGCAGGGAGTTATGATTTGTTGGTTATATGCACATATGGTGCGGTTCTATTTGGGATTTATAGCAAAATTTGAGTGAGACTGATATTTGAGGGTTGCATGATTGATTGCGTATTGGTTATGTCCTTTCGGGTTGTGTGGAGTTATGTCATTCGCTTCTCCGCGGTTATGGCAATGCACTCTGGGTCCTTGGTGTTGAATTCCGAATGGTTATGAATTTTGAGAAGGGTGGCTCGAGGTGTATAATGCAGACCAATGTTTGGATAGGACCGCGTCGTAGTGGAGTTATGTGGAGGTATGACCCTTCGGGTTAGGTTCGTGCGTTCTGGTTCTACGAGGTGTGATGGGTTCTTAGCATTGTGTTGTGGTGGTACTGGTGAGCTTGCGGTACAACTCTCTCATTTGAGTTAATTTCCATGACTTGAGGACATGTGGATTGTTGCCTATTGGTGCACGGGTTGCACAGGTTGTTGCTTGAGATTGTATCGATGTGTCATGTCTCTAGAGTAGTCGTATTGGATGAGATGAGGTCACTCGGATCTTGAATGAACACTATCGGATTCGGATGTTGGAAGGATAATCTCGGGATTTGGCTTAGAAGTTTACTATGGTCCTTGTCAAAGGAGAAGTGGCTTCACGAATGGTTGATCTGAGGAATGGTTATGACTTTCTACGTGTTTCATTTATCATTGGCAGTATATGGAAGTGTGGAATGACGATTTATTTGATAAGAGGTTTATTATCGATATTCGGTTGTTCTGAGCAACTGCTGTGATTAGAAGTTATCGCTACGAGAGTTGAGCTATATGGTATATCATGTAATTGCATCTGAGGCTGCAGGTATGGTTTGTTACAGCTTGTTCGGACTTATTCAAAGTATAGATGTGAGATTCTGATCTTATAGATGATTTCAGAAGTGAAAATGTGGTTCTAAGGTTTATAGGATGACGTGGGATCACCCCCAGGTATGTGCATGGTAAGGTTACATAGCGATTTGATGGTTTTCGGAACAACTCTGGGCACGTTCGAGGACGAACGTATGTTTAAGTGGGGGAGGATGTAACGACCCGACCGGTCGTTTTGAGCTTTTGCATTTCGCTCGCCAGTTCTCGGGCATGACTAGCCCCGTGTGCTGTATTATGACTTATGCAAAATCGTCGGTTTTGGTTTCAGGATAATCGGAATAGATTTGGAAGAACAATTCTCAGTTTGAAGCTTTAAATTTGAAAGGTTTGACCAAGTTTTAACTTTTTAGTATTCGATCTCGGATTTGGATTTTTATGATTTGGTTAGCTCCGTTAGATGATTTTGGACTAGGGAGCGCGTCTGGAATGTATTTTGGAGGTCCGTGGTAGATTTAGGCTTGAATTGGCGAAATTGGAAATTTGGCATTTTTCCGATCGGCAGTGGAAATTTTGATATCGGGGTCAGAATGGAATTTTGGAAATTGGAGTAGGTCCGTTGTGTCATTTATGACGTGTGTGCAAAATTTCAGGTCATTCGGACGAGGTTTGATAGACTTTTTGATCGAATTCGGAAATCGGAAGTTTTGGACTTCTTAGGCTTGAATCCGAGGATGATTCGATGTTTTGATGTTATTTTGAGCATTTCGAAGGTTGGAACAAGTTTGAATGATGTTATGGGATGTGTTGGCATGTTTGGCTGAGGTCCCGAGGACCTCGGGTAAGTTTCAGGGTGGTTTCGGACCATTTCTAGGCCATTTCTAGTTGCCGGTTTTTGGCTTCAGGGGTGTGCAGTGCGTTAGCATAGATCTGATCGCGTTAGCATAGAGAAAATTTGGAAAAATGGAGTTGTGCTATGCGATTGCGTAATTCTTCTCGCGATCGCATAGAGTAAAATCTCTGCTGCACTGACCCGACTTTGGAAGCTTATATCTCACAATCTATAAGGAATTTGAAGATGATCCAAACATGAAAGTTGTAGCCCTTGATGTCTAGTTTTCATAAAGTTAAACCAATTGAAATTTGGAGTTTTGTACAAAATGTTATGACCATTATACTAGAGGCTGTCCGGAAGAGTTGGAGAAGGCTGTTGGAAAAGTTTGTTCTACGCGATCGCGGGGAAATGGCCGCGATAGCATAGGGTAAAAGAAGGGCTGGAAAATTTTCTGCTTCGCTATCGCATTAGTTTGTCCGCGATAGCATAGGGTAAATGCTTGGGCAGATTATAAAGTACTCTATTTCGAGGATTTCGGCCATTTTTGCATTTTTGGAGCTATGGAGCTCGGATTGAGGCGATTTTTGAAGGGATTTTCAGAGGATTGATTGGGGTATGTGTTCTTCACCCAAATTTGGTTAAATCCCATAATTATGCCTGGATTCGTATCATTTAATTTGGGAATTTGGGGTGAAAATTGAGAAAATTGAAGAAGGTTTGGAGAGTTAACTTTGAGGATTTGGATGGCCATTTGATGCCGGATTTTGGTGAATTTGATATGGGTAGACTTGTGAATGAATGGGTTTTCTAGTTTTGTGATTTTATCGGATTTCGAGATGTGGGCCCGGGGGCCGGGTTTGAGCCAATTTCGGGATTTTTGAGTTAATTTGATTATTTTCGCTTGGGCTTTGTTCCTTTAGCGTATATTGATGATAACACACTGATTTTGGTTAGATTTGGAGCATTTAGAGGTCGATTCGAGAGGCAAAGGCATCGCGGGCTAGAGTTTGGACCGATTTGAGGTAAGTAATGATTGTAAATGTTGTCCTGAGGGTATGAAACCCCAGATTTCACATTGTTGTGCTATTTTGAGCTGACACACGCTAGGTGACGAGCGTGGGGTCGTGTACCGTTGGGGATTATGACCTAGTCCGTCCCGTATGACTGTTAAGTCGCGTATTTACTTAGAAACTATTTGATATTGTTATATTTTGGAAAGTATTAATTGTGTTTGGGGCTAAATGTCGTGTCTGGGCCTTGTGCCGATTGTTTGGACCCTTAGGCTTTTATTACTGATTTCCTTACTGTTTTTGGTTTGATATTTACACTTAGTCTTGCTATGTTCTTACTGTTTTCATAACTCGGTTTTATTCACTCCTCTTGATTTCAAAAATGATATTTTTTGCCGAGTACTTGTTTTACTGGCAGCCCGAGGAGCTTGAGTGAGTTTTGACTGAGTGAGGCCGATGGCCTGTGTTGTGAGGATGTTATGGGATCGGGCTGCACGCCGCAGCATGTGGTAATGATTTGTGATATATGAGAGGCCGAGCGCCTGGTTTAATATGCCACAAGGTGGCTTGTGATTGATATGAGGCCGAGAGCCTGTTTGATTATGCCACGAGATGGCTTGTTATTGCACTTGGGCCGTAAGGGGCCCCTCCCGGAGTCTGTACACCCCCAGTGAGCGTGGGTACCCAGTGTGAGTGATGTGTTGTAGCCCGAGGGGCTGTTGTTGTTTCATATTGAAGCCCGAGGGGCTGTTCTTGATCTATGTTGCCCGAGGGGCGGTTCTTGATTCATGTTATGCCCGAGGGGCTGATTACGAGTGATTGTGAGGTAGCCCGAGGGGCTGGTTCTGTTGATATTATGCCCGAGGGGCGATTTATGGTACATGTTTTGCTCGAGGGTCTATTTACGTTTCTATCATTTTTACTCACTGTTTTTATCACTCGTTTGAGACCATTGGAAGATGTTTTAAAAAGGAAAGGGTTTTTACTGAAACCGAGTTTGATTTACGAAATAAATCATTTCTGTACTGTATTGGAAATGTACTGTATTTGCTGTAGCGTTATGACGTGGCTTACGTGTTTTCTTACTACTCAACTTTCATTTACTTTTATTACTTACTGAGTTAGCGTAATCACATTACTCCCTGCACCTCGTGTGCAGATTCAGGTATTTCTGAACCCGGTAGTGGGTGTTGATTGCTCAGTGGCAGAGTCATTGGAGTTAGCAAGGCAGCTGCCCGACATTCGCAGCACTGCTTTTCTCCCTCTTGTCTTCCTTAGACTGTAATTAGTACATTTTTAGACTCAAAGTTGTATTCGGACCTTAGTAGATGCTCGTGACTTGTGACACCCCGATGTCGGGCTTGTGTATTTATTCTGCACTGTTCATTAGGTTTACATTATGAGATATTTGATTAATTAAAGGCTTAAAAATGATTTGTATTGATTTAAGGGTTAAATTCGGGAGTTGTTTCGGCTGGCCTAGTTTCACGATAGGCGCCATCACGACCGGGTCGGTTTTAGGGTCGTGACAATATGAAAGAAAATCATATCAAACCAAGCCTTTAGCTTAAATGGTGAAAATATAATTGCCCCAAAGTATTTTTATTATGCTCTTATAATCGAATCATAAGCCGGAACACTAGTAAAAATTAAAAAAAGAAAAGGTCAACAATAATTTGAATCTTATCACATGTGTCCAAGGAACACTAAGAATTCAATCTACACTGACCGAACATATAACAAAATTAAAGCAATGAATAGAGTTATGTCATTGAAATCAAACGTGAAAGTTCTTGCTGGTATTAATACTTGAAAAAACATAACTTCTATGAAGAAGGAAACACAAAAACAAGGAACTACAAGATAGATTATAGATACGAGGACCAGGATATATAGGTTCATACAGGATACAACTACTTGTAAAAGAACCACCAAATATCATAGATGAGAACAGTAGGAGACATAACCTGGACATTGTGATGAATGAAACTGAAGCATCCGAGTACCTGTTTTGGCACTAAATTGGCATCACAAAACTTGTGGTTATTTAGAACTTTATTTTTGGTTAAGGAATTATTATACTACTAAGAAAAAGAAAATTAGGATCATAGTACATACCTTCAAGCCAATTCTATTCAACCTAAAATTTATGAATCTTTCTTTTCCCAATGCATAAGAAGATGATCTTTATCATTATATTATATAGAATAGCACATTATACAATAGTTTAAACAAATCACAGATGAATATTTATAACAAAAATAGAAAGTACTATTCAAGTAAATACTACATAATATATGCTTACTATAAGCAAAAAGATTCAGATTCACACCGCAATAACGAAGTAATTAATCAACAAAAATGAAACAACAACCGCTTGAAGATGAAATTAACGTAAAAAACGAAAAGCTTAAACCTCATCGTTAGCATGCAAATAGTCAAAAGATCTTGTCTTCTTTCCACAAGTTAGCCGCATAATTTTTTTTTGTACGGAAGAGCAAAGAGGTTTTAAGACCTAAGAACAAACAAAACAAATTCTTAAACATTAAAAACGTAATTTTCTTATGTTATGTATTATAATTTTCCTTTACAAATATGGTATGTTACATAATTCAAATAAGGAAAAAATATATTTATAAATTTTAGTTGATTTTGTAATCTAAAATATTAGAAAAATAATAAAATGACTTTTTTTATCCCATGTAAATTCTATTTATCAAGGGTAAAAAAGGCGAACGACATTTTCCTAAGGGCCTTCGTGCTTTTAATATAGTATAGATATAGATAGACTCTCCTTTTTCTAAACGGATTTGGACAATATAATACATTTTCAAATTAAATTAATAATAGGAATTTTTTAAGAAGTATATACTAAAAGTAATAGGATTACAAGGCTAATATCTATACCCGAAAATAATTATACTAATAGAATTCCTAATGGTAATCATGTAGGATTTCTAATGTGAAGTATTATGTCCTAAAACTAATAGGATTACAGGCTAATGTCTAGAATTTCGATATGTCCTTTTATTATGAGTTATTATCCTTAATATTAAAAGATTATTTTTGTAATCAATATTTTATTCATGATTATATTATTAATACTAGTGTCACGACCCTAAAAACAACCCGGTCGTGATGGCGCCTATCATGGAACTAGGCCAGCCGACACAAACCCCAAATCAAACCAATATTTCATAAAGACGTTTTAAGCTGTTAATTAATAAAATTTCCACAACATGAGTATAAATAACAAGTGCGGAAAATAACACAAGCCCGACATCGGGGTTTCACTTGTCATGAGCATCTAGAGTACAAGTCTGATACAGTCTACTAAAATGACAAAGGAGTCTAAAGCAACTGAGCAGCTATGAGATAAGAGGGAGAAAAGATGGGCTGCGATCGCCAGGCAGCTACCTTACTAACTTGGAGGACCTGCCACTGAGTAATCAACTTCTGCTACCGGGCTCAGAAATACCTGGATCTGCACACAGGGTGCAGGGAGTAATATGAGTACGCCAACTCAGTAAGTAACAATCATAAATAAAGTCTGAGTGCAGTGCCGGGCAGTAAAATCACATAAAGTTCACAATATAAAGTTTCAGTGAAAAATAACAAAGGCCAAATTAGTATTCCAGTCAAGATATCTCGTAAACTCCCGTTTCGATGAAAATCATATAAAAGTATTTCTTTTTTTTCAACAGTTTTCAATAGAGGCTCAATATAAAAGAAGAGGAGTGAAAATAGTAATTTCATATACAAGCCTCACCGGCGAAATGTCACTCATATATATATATATATATATATATAGCTCCTCGAGCGAAGTATATCTCATATATATAGCCTCTCGGGCAAGTATCACTCATATATAGCCTCTTGGGAAAGCCTCTCAGTCACTCATGGCTCAACACTCATCAACCAGCACTCAAGCTCAATAGGTACCGTATAATAACCGCTATGGCGTGCAGCCCGATCCATAAGTATATAGTAGACTGCGCTCACTGGGGGTGTGCCGACTCCGGAAGGGTTCCTACAGCCCAAGCGCTATATTGCTGCGGCGTGCAGCCCGATCCCCATATATATATATATATATATATATATATATATATATATATATCGCTGCGGCGTGTAGTCCGATCCATAATTATATAATCCTCACTATCAGGCCCTCAGCCTCTCTTAGTCATCAACCTCACAAGCCACTCGGGCATTTCAGCGGGAAATCAGGGAACTCAGCCCAAACAACTTTCATATATTTAAAAATAGAGTAATGAAACTAAATCGAGCAGTAAATAGGTAAAAATCATGACTTTCGAATCAAAATAGTGTGAGGATAGTAGTAAAATGCCCCTGAGGGTCCAAATAGTACGGCACAAGGCCCTAAACATGGCATTCAGCCCAAGTTAACAGAATCATTTCTAAAACACATAGATATCATATAGAGTTTATCAAAATGCAACTCTACAGTTGCCACAGGACGGACCAAGTCACAATCCCTACGGGTGCACGCCCACACGCCCGTCACCTAGCATGTGCGTCGCCTCAATTATCAAAATAGTATGAAATTCCGAGGTTTCATACCCTCAGGTCTAGATTTACAATCATTACTTACCTTAAACCGGACGAAAATCTACACCGCGATGCCCTTGCCGCTCGACTAGGCCTCAAATCACCCCGAATCTATCGAAAATCAGAATCATTTCATCAATACATGCCAAAGGAACAAAGCCCACGCGAAAATTATCAAATTTAATCAAAATTCCCGAAATTAGCAAAAACCCGATCCCCGGGCCCACGTCTCGGAATCCGATAAAAATCACATCACTAGAATCCTTATCCTCCCACGAGTCTATACATACCAAAAACATCAAAGTCGGACCTCAATTAGTCCCTCAAATTCCCAATTTAAACTCTCCAATTTCAAGCCCTAATTTCCAAATTTTCACCCCTAATCTCTTCAATTTTCCATGTTTAATCAATGAAATTCACCATAGATACGAGTATTAAGTTCAAAAGTCTTACCTCAACACGTTTCTCCTTGAATCCCTCTTCAAAACCCTCCAAAAGCTCCAATCCCGTCTCTAAAAATGGTGGAAATGGGCAAAATTCGCGAAGGGTTGAATTTATACCTTCTGCCCAGGCATTTCCGCACCTAGGGCCCATAACACGCTTCTGCGCACCGCATCTGCGGTCAAACTAACCGCACCTGCAGTTTTCACTTAAGTCACCAGTTTCCGCACCTGCGCCCCAGGCCTCGCACCTGCGGGTTCGTAGGAGCAGTCACTCTCTCCGCTCCTGCGAAAAATTCCGTTCCTGCGGTTACTTCCCGCGCCTGCGATCATCGCACCTGCAGTCCCTACTCCGCAGGTGCGGAAACAACAGAAGCAGAAAAAAATCTGCAACTCCAACTCAACTCCAAACCTTCCGTCAACCACACAAATCCACCCCGAAGCCTTCAGGACCTAAACCAAACATGCCAACAAGTCACATATCACTATTCAAACTTGTTCCAACCTTCGGAATACTCAAAACAACATCAAAACATCAAATCACCCTCGGATTCAAGCCTAAGTATTCCAAAACTTCCGAATTCTGCAAACTATGTAAAAGCCTCTCAAACCTCATCCGAATGACCTGATATTTTGCACACACATCACAAATGACACAACAGACTTACTCAAATTTTCGGAATTCCATTCCGACCCCGATATCAATATTTCCAGTGCCGAACGGAAAGCTCCAAATTTCCAATTTCGCCAATTCAAGCCTAATTCTACCACAGACCTCCAAATCACATTCCAGATGCGCTCCCAAGTCCATAATCACCTAACGGAGCTGATCAAATCATAAAAATCCAAAATCCGAGATCAAATACTAAAAAGTCAAAACTTGGTCAAACCTTTCAAATTTAAAGCTTCAAGCTGAGAATCATCCTTCCATAGCTGTTCCGATTAACCTAAAAAGCAAAAACGACGATTTACATAAGTCATAATTCATCATACGGGGCTAGCCATGCCCGAGAACTGGAGAGCGAAATGCAAATGCTTAAAACGACCGGTTGGGTTGTTACATCCTTCCCCACTTAAACATACGTTCGTCCTCGAACGTGCCCAGAGTTGTTCCGAAAACCATCAAAGCGCTGTATAACCTTTTCATGCACATACCCGGGGGTGATCTCACGTCATCCTATCCCATATAGGGTTGATAACGCACCATGGCTGAAATTTCGCAATCCGACCAAGCCTGTGAACCTTAGAACCAAATTTCTTCTTCCGAACTTATATGTAAGGTCAGAATCTCACATCTATATCCTGTATAAGTCTAAACAAGCTGTATCAAACCATATCCATAACCCAAGATGTAACCACATGATATACCACATAGCTTAACCACTCGTAGCGATAACCTCTAGTCACAGCAGCTGCTCAAACAACCCGATAACGGTAATAAACCTCTTATCAAACAAAGCCTCATTCCAACACTTTCGTATACTGCCAATGATGGAAGAAACACGCAGAAAGCCATAACCATTGCTCAACCAATCATGGAGCTCCCTCTCATTTGGCAAGGACCATAGTAAATTTCTAAGCCGAATCCCGATATCATCTTTTCGACACGCTGAAATCGAATCCGATAGTATTCATCCTAGATCGCAATGACCTCATCCCATCCAACACGACTACTCTATCGACATGACACATTGATACCATCTAAAACCACAACCCGTGCGACCCACACACCAATAAGCAACCGTCCAGATGTACTCAAATCATGGAAAAATGACTCAAATGAGAGGGCTGTACCATAAGCTCACCAGTACAACCACAACACAATGCTGAGAACCCATCACACATCGAAGAACCAGAACACACGAATCTAACCCGAAGGATCATACCTCCACATATCTTCGCCGCAATGTGCGACCCTATCCAAACACTGATCCACATGAAACACCTCAAGTCACCATGCTCAAAATCAACAATACCGCGCAAATTGGTGTCTAGTACCAAAAATAAATCACCATAACCATGGAGAAACAAATGACGCAATGCCATACCAGCCCGAAAGAACATATCCAATGCGCAATCCATCGTTCAACACCCAAATATTTGTCTCACTCGAATCCCGCTATAAGGCCCAAGCAAAGCCGCACCACATGTGCATAGAACCAACAATCACAACTCCTCGCAACACATAAGGGTAACTCATAGATCACTCAAGAACACGAATAAGCTCAATGACAATCGAATGGCACATCCCCTTAACAATAGCAATTCGGAGTCAACAATTTCGACCCGGTGCAAAACAGACATCCATACTGGGCTTACCAATGAACCCTAAATCAACTCTGGACAACCACAATAGATAATTAACTATCCTAAAGTTGACAATGACAGAATCATGACACATAACATCTCCTGACTAGCTTCGCCCACATTTTCAAAATCCACAACCAAGGAACAACCTGTTTTTGATAACTCCTAGTCTCGAAATCCATAAAGCGCACGAATCACCATATCTGATCCCAACTCCACTGCTCGAATATATAACATACCTCTAATACCCAATCATTCCACGAGGGATACTTCTATAATTCCTCTGTGCACCAAGCAACCTCGAATATCATCCTTCGATCAAACAAGAGAGTGCCGCAATTCCGATGAAGTACCCCTAACTCAAACACATTGCTCTTTCTGGAATGTATACCCTCATAAAACCAAACTGTCAGGACTGAATCCTTCTAACTCAACAAAGCTACGCAGGTCACCAAAAACCCAAGAGCATTGCCACGAAACAACTGTATAACTCATTACCTCATGAGTACCCAAAGAACTAATCATATCCCTTACCATGCCGATCCAACCTACTACCAAGTTGCCCTACCAAGTTCCTTCTGAATTACCTTCAAACTGATACTTTCCTTGCTAAAATACTGCAATTCCCAACCCGAACTCACCGCACGAGGCCCAAGCATAAAACTACATGGTCTAAGGCTTATAAGCCGCTGAATACTCTCTCAAATATCCCCAAAAGCACTACATCCAAAATACTTACCCTGAAGAGACTTCCTGCGACTCTAAAGCCATTACCTTCACCTTCCTCATACTGATACGTAGAATCCATAATGATATAGAAATGCCACAACTCTTGACACCCTCAAATGTAAACCTCAGTTCCTAGCCAAATACATATCTTGAAGATCCCCCAATCGTTACATATACATTTTGAATCCATTAGAACCATTCTCGGGAGTCATCCACTCTGCTCAAACCTCTATTAAACTGATCAAACTGATCGAACGACCTGTGCTCCATTAGAAATCAAACACCACAGGAAGTAGCCCCACCTTAATGCAATCAAATAAATTCCTGCTCTAGGCACATTACATCCTTCACTAATAACAACTCAAGTCATTCCATGACTCTCATACACCCATAAAGCATAACACAACCCCTATCCACAATTTCCTTTACTTGAGTCATTCTCAAACTCCACCTCTACAAGTTATAACGGATTCACCAGTATACCTCGGGCTGAAACCAATACCTCACATAATCATGTAACCAAATCATCGTTAGCAGACTCCCCCACTTGGCTCAAGGCCATACATCAAGACAAACAATAACTCATAATGCCCATACGCTATCAGCGCCACAATACCACAGTGCGATTCAACTAATTCCTTCATAAGCTCATATAACACAAACTATCTAATATCTCAAATCGTCTGCAAATCTCGCGTTCACTATTGTAATGGCCGTACCAACTTCCACAAGCGATCTAAACTCAAATTGCAACATATATCACTTACTAGTAAAAGAGGGTTTGCTACAAAACCACCTAAGGATCACACAAACTCAGGATACCCCGCGGGAAATTACCTCGCCTGCTTAGCCTCAAACTGATATCTCTCTGTACCCTTCCTAAAATCATAGCCATTACGCAATCACTTTACCCTCTTGCATTTAAACACAACCAACGCCTACCCTCGAGGCATCACAATACGCGGTATAAGAACCAGAAGATGACGCCAGAACTAACACTGGAGTTGTGGTCAAAGCAAATCTTGAGCTTCTGAAAGCTCTCTCGACACTCGTCTGACCACCTGGATACCCTCATTGGACACCACACGCCCCAAGAATGCTACTAAACTGAGCCATAATTCACACTTGGAGAACTTTGCAAAAAGCTTCTCCTCCCTCAATCTCTGCAATACAACTCTCAAATGCTGAGCATACTCCTCCTGGCTACGAGAGTACACCAAGACGTCATCAATGAAGAATCCAAATACGGATGAAATACACTGTTATTCCAATACATGAACGCTTCTGGGGCATTGGTCAACCCAAAAGACATCACTAGGAACTCATAACACAACAGGAAGGTCCACTTCACTCCTCCACTAAGCTATATGAGAGGTCCTCCAACTTAATACAGAAGTCAAACACTCAATAGTTCGTGCTACATCTCCAGCCAATTCATTTTGTCACAGTCAAACAATCTGAACACATCTCACCCTCCAATCACACTCACCAGATAGTCATACAATCACGAAATCCCATCAATAAGGACACAAACGGACATATAAGTCCCAAACGCTCATGCTTGCACAATCAAAATTTCAGCACTCAAGCCATAGACTACACCCGGCCTCAAGTCCTCCAGACTGGCCCATTATCAACATGCTAAAATCACATCTCGACCTCACCCATGGAAATCACAAGGCGTCGATGCACAACTGATACCGAGCGCTCACGTGCGCATTCGATTACATGAAAGGAATTCAAAGAGTTACGCTTTTGGCTGAATAAATGGATTCGCACGATAAGAATTCAAGAATGTGAGATTTTCCTAAATGTTCTGCAGCCTCTCGAAGATAAGTATAGACGTCTCCGTACCGATCCGCGAGACTCTACTAAACCTGCTCATGACTCGTGAGACCTATGTAACCTAGGCTCTGATACCAACTTGTCACGACCCTAAAACCAACCCGGTCGTGATGGCGCCTATCATGGAACNGGCATTGTATAAAGTAAGTTGAGCAAGAGCTTTCTCCACAACTTCTGCAATACTATCTCCTCTCTCTGATTTGCTATCAGAGGACCTATCTTCTTCGTATGATGAAGATCTCAAAGCATGCATTGGTGCAGATGACACTTGGAGTGCTTGCTGTCCCAAGACGCTCGCTTGCTTCGGGTGATTGGCCCAAGACTCCCCATAGTAGCGTTCAGGATATTTTCAACGTCAGAAGAAAACTTGGAGTCAGCAACTTTGAGTCGATCTTCTTTGAAGCCATCTTAGTAATCTTGAATGTTGAGAGTTAAGAAGAGATGAGAGGTAGAGATAGTCCCACTGGGCGTGCCAAAATTTGTAACAACTAAATTTCGTTCCTGAAAAATAATAATCAAGACAAGAAATATAGCGACAAATATTATATTCGATTTCAAGTGATGGGGTTACAATCTCTAAAATATCTCTAAATCTAAAGAGAAGTAGTCCTCTGATTCTTCTCCTCACGGATGATGGTTCAAGAGCTTGAAAGCTTGATCTTGAACTTGACGGATTTCAGATTTGTAGTACGTCACGAACAACTTGAAGGTCGTCACGAACCAGGATTTGGTGTTGGGTTATCACGAACGGAAGATTTGAAGCCGCCCGCCTATGACTTGAGTTCGCCTTTGGAATTTGACCACAGACGACGATTGCAGATATGGATGGAGACCTTGATGCTATTCTTCAGAGCTTCTTTAGCCTTTCCTTCTGCTTACTTGCTTGTGTCTTAGCCTTCTCCTCTGACCCCTTTAATCTTTATATAGGCGTGGGGTGGAGTAGTCTCCAAGCAAACCCTAGTGGATCATTGGGCTTGAGGCTTATGGGCCGACCTATTTGATAGAAGACCAATTTGCGGGCTAGCCCAATAATACATTGGACTTTTTATTTAAATCAATTAATTTTAGATTTAAATAATCGACCCGATTATACTAGCCCATAGTATCATTTGGGCTAATATGTATTTAATACATGATGAAATCCAAATTACTTGTGAATTTAAATTTAATATAATTTTATTTGTCTACAATATATATAATCCTCACCATTAGGCCCTCGGGCTCTCTCGGTCATCAACCTCACAAGCCACTCGGGCATTTCAGTAAAATCAGGGAACTCCAAATAACTTTCATGTATTTAAAAATAGAGTTATGAAACTGAATCAAACAATAAACAAGTAAAAATCATAACCGAGGATATGCTGTCGAATCAAAACAGTGTGAGGATAGTAGTAAAATACTCCTGAGGGTCCAAATAGTACAGCACAAGGCCCCAAACATGGCATTCAACCAGTTAACAAAATCATTTCTAAAACACATAGATATCATATAGAGTTTATCAAAATATGCGAGTCTACAGTTGCCACGGGACGGACCAAGTCACAATCCCTACGGGTGCACGCCGACACGCCCGTCACCTAGAATGTGCGTCACCTCATTTATCAAAATAGTATGAAATTCTAGGGTTTCATACCCTCAGGTCTAGATTTACAATCATTACTTACCTTAGACCGGGCGAAAATCTACACGGCAATGCCCTTGCCGCTCGACTAGGCCTCAAATCACCTTGAATCTATCCAAAATCAGAATCATATCATCAATACATGCCAAAGGAACAAAGCGCACGCGAAAATTATCAAATTTAATCAAAATTCCCGAAATTGGCCAAACCCGACCCCCGGGACCACGTTTCGGAATCCGATAAAAATCACATCACTAGAATCCTTATCCTCCCACGAGTCTTTACATACCAAAAACATCGAAGTCGGACCTCAATTGGTCCCTCAAATTCCGAATTTAAACTCTCCAATTTCAAGCCCTAATTTCCAAAATTTCACCTCTAATCTCTTCAATTTTCCATGTTTAATCAATGAAATTCACCATAGATACGAGTATTAAGTTCAAAAATCTTACCTCAACACGTTTCTCCTTGAATCCCTTTTCAAAACCCTCCAAAAGCTCCAATCCCTTCTCTAAAAATGGTGGAAATGGGAACAATTCGCGAGGGGTTTAATTTATACCTTCTGCCCAGGCATTTCTTTAGTTGCGGGCTAAAACACGCTTCTGCGCACCGCATCTGCGGTTTTCACTTAAGTCACCAGCTTCCGCACATGCGCCCCAGGCCTCGCACCTGCGGGCTCGCAGGTGCAGTCACTCTCTCCGCTGCTGTGAAAAATTATGCTCTTGAGGTTACTTTCCACGCCTGCGATCATCGCACCTGCGGTCCCCACTCCGCAGGTGCGGAAACAACAGAAGCGGAAAAAAATCCACAACTCCAACTCAACTCCAAACCTTCCGTCAACCACCCAAATCCATCCCGAGGACTTCAAGACCTCAAGCAAACATGCCAACAAGTCACATATCACTATTCAACTTTGTTCCAACCTTCGGAATACTCAAAACAACATCAAAATATCAAATCACCCTCGGATTCAAGCCTAAGGATTCCAAAACTTCCAAATTCCGCAAACGATGCAAAAGCCTATCAAACCTCATCCGAATGACCTAAAATTTTGCACACACGTCACAAATGACCTAATGGACCTACTCAAATTTTTGGAATTCCATTCCAACCCCGATATCAAGATTTCCACTGCCGAACGGAAAGCTCCAAATTTCCAATTTCGCCAATTCAAGCCTAATTCAACCACGGACGTCCAAATCACATTCCGGATGCGCTCCCAAGTCCATAATCACCTAACGGAGCTGACCAAATCATAAAAATCCAAATCCGAGATTGAATATCAAAAAGTCAAAACTTGGTCAAACCTTTCAAATTTAAAGCTTCAAGCTGAGAATCATCCTTCCGTAGCTGTTCTGATTAACCTAAAAACCAAAACCGACGATTTATATAAGTCATAATTCATCATACGGGGCTAGCCATGCACGAGAACTGGAGAGAAAAATGCAAATGCATAAAACGACCGGTCGGATCGTTACAACTAGTTTCTATATACGTGCGTTGCATGTAGATCTTCAGTTCCACTTGTAAAATAAAATTTGATAATTGACTAAATAAATTTATATAGACTTCTAATTCAAAATTCCATTCCAATTCATGATTTAATGAGTCCTATTTCTA
Organism: Nicotiana attenuata; assembly: GCF_001879085.1. Taxonomy (NCBI): domain Eukaryota; kingdom Viridiplantae; phylum Streptophyta; class Magnoliopsida; order Solanales; family Solanaceae; genus Nicotiana; species Nicotiana attenuata. The sequence continues at coordinate 323,036 of NW_017670574.1, read as the reverse complement.
AGATATTATAGTTTCACTTAAATCAATTTTTATTGAATTTTGTTGTCACCATGTTGGAAATAAAAATGTTTACCGTAAAAATGGTAATAACAATTAAATTTGATTATGGGATTCTAAAAATACGTGATCTATTTTTATGCTAGTTGTTAAGCAGTTGATGCTATGTGAAAGACTTAGAAACGAGATTAAAGCTTGAGAGCATGGTGATAACCAAACCGAATGATTAATAGTTGGGGCCTCGAGCTTGCTTATTCGAGGACCTCGGGGTCGAGTCTGAAGCTCGGCTGGGAGCTATCGGGGATAATTGATGGATGACTAACAGTCACAATAAGATCAATGACGACTCTTTATGGCCAATAATAAGCAATAAATGAAGAACAATGAGTAGAACACAACAAATGTAAGCAATAAATAAAGTAATTAACTCAAGAGAATATGTTGGAGAGCAGAGAGAATGTTCGTGTGTTTCTTAGTATTGAGCAACAGATGATCACAAATGACAAGGGTTCCCCTTTATATATGAGGGGGAACATAGTACAAAAGCATTAATTACAAAGATATGGGGCAGGTATAGCTACTCAATGCACTGATACGGGTCAGAGCTAGACCTCTAGGTTTTGTCAGCCCTAGTCGTGCGCCTAGGGAATTTCCCACTTTTTTATCATAGCTGTTGACTTGCACCGCCTCGAGGTTGGGCATCGATGGCCCTTTGGGATGAATCTCGACCGTAGTCCTGAGCCTTTGGAGAGCTTTGCTTACGAGGCGTTATAATGGCCGAAAATCGGACCCTCCGATTTTACCGCATACAAAAAATCATTTAGTTGACCGAATATTCATTTTTGCTAATTAGGATAGATTTTCTCGTTATGTATTTTGCACACCTTGCATTTTCATTTAATGACGTAAATAATTTTCTTATTAAGCAATCTTCAACACTCCTCTCACCATTTAGCTTTACAACTAATTATTTTGGAAGAAGGACTGTCACGACCCAAGATCCACTAGTCATGATGGAACCTAAGCCAACTAGCTAGGTAAGCCAACTTCTAATGATTCAATTTCAGTAATATTAATTAAACAATTAAATAAAGGAATTTTCTGAATCTTTTACTTTTCCCCAAAGACTGGTAGTACAAATCATGAGCTTCTAAGAATAGAGTTTACAAAGCTGGTATAAAGAAAATACATCTTCTGTTTGAAAATTACATAAACAGAGTTTACAGATCTAAGGCTACCGTGAACAAGATGCAGCTACAGCACGAACGCAAGTACACCTTCAAATCCAGCAACCATCGATCGCAGCAACATCAGCATTCGGGATCTGCACGCAATGTGTAGGAAGTGCAGTATGAGTACAACCGACCCCATGTACTCAAAAAGTAACAACCCCAATCTTAGGTTGAAAGCAGAGACGAGCTGAAATATAGGTCGGGTCCAACACCAATAACCAATAGCAGTTCATAACAGTATAAAGCAAGTACATAAAGAAGTGGCTCAGAGATAGAATGCCCAGCCTTTTCATATTTTTCCAAAAATAGTTCTGCGTTTCAAGAATATCAGTGAAAAACTCAAATTCTTTACCGAAAACGTCATGAAATATGAGATAGTTTGTAAACTGTATTTCTTTTTTCAGTAAGTCCATTTTCACAATAAATAAGATGTTTCATTTTTCTTTCTTTCCGGATGTAGGTGTGAGAAACCTCTCTATGACCACATATCAATATGTGTAAAAATGTCATGAATGATGTGACACCGTACTTGATGAGGAAAATGCGTCTCCATGCATGTATGCCCATATGGCTCAGGGAAATCCATCTCGGAACATATATACAACACTGACTATAAGTTGCCAGTACCGAGGATAAAGGGTAATCCAACCCTGTGGAGAAATCCATATCCAGGTATCAAGTACTTTGGACAAATCCATGCCCAGGGAAATCCTTCTCTCAATAATATATAACCAATCAACCACCCGGTACCGTATATGGCCCATGCGGCCCAGGGAATTCCATCCTGGAACATACTCAACAATGACTATACGTCACTCGGTACCGAGGAAAAAGGGCAATCCGACCCTGTGGAGAAATCCATCTCCAGACATCAAATACTTCAGATAAATACATTTCTAGGGAAATCCATCCCTCAATAATATCATCCGCGCTCACTGGGGGTGTGTAGACACCGGAGGGGCTCATTCAGCCCAAGCACTATAACAAGCCAATCATGGCATAAATCAATAAAACATGGTGCGGCGTGCAGCCCGATCCCATAACTGTCACTCATAATCGGGCTCTTCGCCTCACTCAGTCATCAATCTCTCCAGTCGCACCCACGGGCTCACAATGTCATGAAAATTGACCCGGAATAATGATATGATGTACCAATAAGTAACAACTAAGACTGAGGTATGATATGAATGTATGAATGTGACTGAGTACGAAATAACAATGAAATCAATGAGATGACAGCAAGAAATGACCGCTAGGGGTCCAAACAATATTAGCATTAAACCTAAATATGATATTTAGCATGATTACAGCTCAATTACTTTATCACATGGTGAAAAACACAAATATCTACAATGTGGGCCACTAAACAGTGCCCTGGAAATAACAGAGTCACAACTCACAGGGTGCACGCCCACACGCCTGTCACCTAGCATGTGCATCACCTCAACACCAATCACATAACACATAATTCGGGGTTTCATACCGTTAGCACTAAATCTAGAAGAGTTACTTGTCTTAACCAAGCCAATTCCGACACCGAGCAAGCCAAGCAATGCTCCAAGAATGCCATCACGCGCGTTCCAACCTCCTAGTGACTCAAAACTAATAAAAAACAACTCAAATACATGAAACAATGGTAAAGGAACCAATCCCAATCGAAAAAGGTCGAATCTTTAATCAAAAGCCCAAAATCGGCCAAAAGTCCCAATCCTGGCCTGCAGCTCGGAACCCGACAAAACACACGAAATCCGTCAACTCATTCAATTATGAGTTCAACCATACTAGTTTCACTCAAATCCGACTCTGAATCGGTGTTCAAAACTCAAAAATTCATATTATGAAACTTTAGGCCAAAACCCCCAATTTCTTCTTTAAAATTCATCAACCAAAAGCTAAAATCGAAGATAGATTCACGAAATATAACCAAAACCGAGTAGAGAACACTTACCCCAATTCATGTGCCAAAAATCGCCTCAAAAATTGCCCAATCCGAGTTTCCCAACTCAAAATATTTTAAGTGAACAAAACCCTCGTTTTAAAACTGTTCTGCCTCGTTTCTTGTGCCAAAAGATCTCGAAACTCACTTTTGATGCCTTCAATGGATTCCTTGTCAAATTCTAGTCAAGTTATGCTCTTGAATCACTCCATTTGACCTTATCTTGAATGAGATATGTTGGTTTTAATATTTGGAAATAGTGCAGATTTTTAAATACGCAGCTAGTGGCAATTTCGTAGTTAATCTAGAAAAAATGTGGCAACCCAATTCTTAGTCCATAAAATCCTTATACACTGTCCAAAATTGACTATTCTTTTTGCTATGTGTTTACTGTGAAAATGGTAATAACAATTAAATTTGATTATGTGAGGTTCTAAAAATACGTGATCTATTTTTATGCTAGTTGTTAAGCAGTTGATGTTATGTGAAAGACTTAGAAACGATGTTAGAGCTTGAGAGCAAGGTGATAACCAAACCGAATGATTAATAGTCGGAACCTCGAGCTGGCTTATTCGAGGACAACTAACAGTTATAATAAAATCAATGACGGCTCTTTATGGCCAATAATAAGCAATGAATGAAGAATAATAGATAGAACACAATAAATTTAAGGAATAAATGAAGTAACGAACTCAAGAGAATATGTTAGAGAGCAGAGAGAATGTTCGTCTGTTTCATAATATTGAGCGACCAACCTCTACAAAATGACAAGGATCACCTTTTTATAGGAGGGGGAATCCCAACATAGTACAAATGTATTAGTTACAAAGATATGGGGCTGGTACAACCATTTAATGCCTTGATTCGCTTTTCTGACTAGCCCACTAGACTAGGCCAGCTATACGTACGCGCCTTGGGAACTCCACCTTGATCTGCCGAGACCGCTAATTCACCTTGCCTCGGGGCCGGTCATTGCTTATACTATCTCGGAGTCGCCCATTGAGAATTCTCGGGGTCGATTACTGATAGCCCTCGAGATGCCTTGATGCTCGTGAAATCGAGCCGTCGATTTCTACCGTATACAAATAGTCCCCGCATTTCCTAGAACAAAGTGATAGGAAACGATTTTGAGCTCCTACTTCGTAAGCATCACCGCTATGATGTCAGCCCGTCAGAGCATTAAATGTCATACTCAAAAAAACTGCACACATGACGATCGAGAAGCCCACGAACCACTATTGGTTCGTCCTTTTCGCTGCCCACATGGCTCCTATAAATGCCTCAGTCGTTTGGTAATTCATACTTTCACAATATGTCCAAACTTGCAAAGCCAAATCCATCCCCCTTTATATTCTTTTTTCTTCCGTTCTCGATCCTTTGCCTACTTTCTCAGAAAAGCTTTACCATAACCATGGCTAGAACTTCCAAGACAATTCCTAGGAAGGACGAGGCTGCCTCTTCATCCCAGGCATCCAAAGGAAAGCCCAAAGTGATACCCACCATCGAACAATGTACCCCATCGAGTTCGACACGACGAAGGATTTTTCCGTCAACAGACCTTCATCTGTACCGGGCCGATGCGAACACGTGTCCCGATATTTTAGCGTTGTGACCGATATAGGGAAAGTGAAGGAAGACTGCCGATGGGGGAAGGCAGTGCTGGTTGAGATCCCCCGCTCTAATGAAAGCATAACGGATCACAAAGCGGGTTTCCTTTATGTATATACCTACCCGTTCACTTTAGGTCCGGTCGATTCTTCGAACCCTTCTTCCCCGGAGATAGATTCGGTTATTCTCGATTTCTGCGATAAGTACCAAGTGGCACTTGGTCAAATCTATCCATCTTTTTGGAGGATAGTCTACATGCTCTGCCACTTTTCCAACGAGGTCGAGGGTGCGACTTTTACCCTCGATCATTTGATAAGATTGTATAGTCCTCAGTTTTATCGAGGTTTTATTAGGCTTCACTCTTGGTCCAAGAAGTCATTTTTCTCGAGCATTGATGAGGATAAAGATCGAGGGTGGATGAGCAGGTTCGTCCATGTGAGAACCTCTGAAATCATCCCGGTCGGGAAGATGCCATTCCTAGAGAAGTGGAATACACAGCGTAAGTATTTTTCCTTCGAATCATGCTTTGTGGCCTTCTTACCTTTCTTCCAAAAAATGATCTCCCCTTGGTTTTTGCAGCTATCGCTTGGTATCCCGAAGCGGTCTAGGATCTGCCGGGATGGATCAAGCGATTGGATGCTTCATTCCCGTATCTTGGGCGGTCTTGGCCCGACCTGGCCAAAACGCGGTGGGTGGACAAGAATCATGGTAAAATCCTTCTTGCTGCTCTCACTGTGTTTTTGCATCTCTTCCGCATATCCTTTGTGCTAACAAATTTTGACCACTATGCTTGCGCAGGCCTTGGCAAATGAGTGCAGATGAGACCTCCTCCTGATGGTGCAGATGAGACCTCCTCCTGATGCTGAGTTCCCTGTGGTGAAGAAAGCCAGGTCCAGCAGATCTCGAGCCGAAGCCGAGGTCTCGTCTTCACTTCTAGAGTCAGATCCGATGACGAGGGTGACGATGGAGATGATTCTCCTTTGGCACGAAGGAGAAAGTCGGGCATGGAAGCCCCCCAAGTGTCTGTGACGAAGGGCGCTGAGTCAGGGACAGCTGAATCGGCTCGAGCCCATGCTTCGGAGGGCCTCGAAGAGGGCGCGGGTGCAACCCCTGATCCCCCATTTGGTCGTGGCGCAGCCCCCGCCGAGGAGACTGTTGCTGGTAGTTTCAAAGGTCTGGGCTCGGAGCTTTTCGGGGGCAAGATTTGCCCCTTGGTGACATTGATGCCCTGTGTGGCCTTAATTTTGGGCCCTCAGGTCTCGTCAGGGGAGTTAAGGGACGCTCAGGGCCCGAATGCTGCCAACGTGGGGGGTCCTCTCAAGGGGGAGGTGCGCTTGGAAACCTCCTTGATGATATTGACAATGCCAGCGAGGAATTTGATCTCGACGCTCCCAGCGCCATCGAGGCAGCGTAGAGGTTCCAGCGGCAGGTGATAGTTATGTATACCTTTTTTAGTCTCAAGTATTTTTCCTTGTTTTTGTGACTCTTCTGTTTCGCCATAGTCTAAGAAAATTTACAATCACGCCCTCTCTAGGCTCCGAGAGGAGCTTTCATTTCATGGAAAGGAGCTCGAGAAGTTCACCTCGGGACTGCAGGAGTCGGAGGCCTCCTGTGCCCGATAGGAGAAGGAATTAAGTGAGCTTCGGGCGACTTTGGAGGGAGTGCTCCGAGAGAAGGCTGATCTTGCTGAGCAGGTATTTTGTTATTTGTAAATCCGTTTATCGTTCTTATAATTCAATATTTACTGACTTATCTTTTCCTTCGCAGATCGAGCAGAAGAATGTGGAGATCCTCGAGCTGAGGAAGCGAAATGAGGTAGTGGCCTCGGAATTGACATCGACCGGGTGTCTTCTCCAAGATGCTCGAAAAGAGATTGCTGCGCTATCTGCGGCCAAGTACGAGGTCGAAGAAAAAGTCGCTACTTATCTGAAGGACGCCGCTACTACGAATCAAATAGCCCGAAATATATCGGTCGAGGTTGAGCAAAAACTGGTTCGGACTGTTGCTCATGCTAGTGCAAAGGCGAGGAGGCAAGCCTTAGAGGAAGCCAGTACTAAAGGCGCCGATCTCTCAGCTGAGATCAAGGAGGCCCGAGAGTCGGAGGAAGAAAAGGCGCTCTTAGTCGCTTTGGACGAAGGTCCCGGAGGTGGTTCGGAGGGCAGTGACGATGAAGAGTAGGCCTGCGTCGCCTTTGGTTCTCTCCTTTTTCTTTTTGTGTATGCATTCCCGGGGAAGCAAATCTTGTAAAGATGCCCCTTGTAAATATATTATTTGGCAATGCAATAGAATCTTATCGGCTTCAATTCTTTCCATTCTTTATATTCCAGCGTCCGTGCGGAGTTAGCCTTTGAATTTTGATGTTGGACCTTTAGAGCCCATACTTAGAGTAGTCGGGGCCATCGAAATCGGGTACCATCTCGAAATTAAGCCGATAACTCCTTTGGGGCCGATGCTTATGATAGCAGGGAACCTCGGGGTCTAAATACCTCCCTAACACCACGTGACAACATCATTCATGCGGTCTGGTAGTGGGGCCCCCAGGGTGGTCCCGCCGATACATTTCCCAACAAATGGTGTTGTCGCGGCCAGACTTAATTGGTCTTCTGGATAGGCGAACAGTCGTTACTTGCCTCTATATTTGCATTTGCTCATTTCTCAACTAGAGATTCTGCTACTCTGGGTAATCATCCCTCTCATAGAACTTTTTTGTTTTTGCACTAGTTCTCCCGTCGTTTCAATTCAAAATCTTCGCCCAAATCTTCATCCTCCTCTTTTCTATTTTACCGTAGCCATGGTTGCTACATTGACATCCGCCCATTAAGGAGAGTGGAGTTCCGCCTCTGCTCCAGTCTGGTCGGTGGTATATCGCCGGTACCCGATGAGCGGGCCTCGAGGTGCTTTGTCTGGAGGAGAGACTTTACGTTGGAGAGACCTCCTAACGTTCAAGGGCACCGGGAGCATGCATCGAGGTTCATCTCCTCAATAAGGGAGGAACACCGCGGGATGATTAGGAAAGACTGCCGATGGGGAGAAGGAGTGGTACTGCAGGTACCTTCCCCGGAGGAGAGCATCATGACTCATGTCGAGGGGTTTTTGAGCGTGTATACGTATCCTTTTTCACTGGGTCCCCCCGTCAGGGTCATGATTGAATTCTTTAGGAGATATCAGGTTACCCTGGTGCAGGCTCATCCATCCCTTTGGAAGATAGTGCTGACGATAAGGTATTTTGCGGATAAGGCCGGGCTCGAATTCACCCTTAGCCATCTCGTAGGTTATATCGGCCTCTGCATTACTGGGGCTTGATTACTCTGCGACGTCGATCCACCCGGTCCCCCGATGCTAACAACGAAGAGGACGAGGACCGAGGGTGGATGAGCCGGTTTGTTCGAGCACGGACAGTCATTATTGTCCCTGGAGAGCTTCTGCCATTTCCTGAGAAATGGAATCTTACACGTAAGTGATATACTTGTATTTTTGTATCTTTGTCCATAGTGGAGGCGGGCTCCATGAAAACGTTTTTTCATTTCATTTTCTTTAGCGATTCCTTGGCTGCCGGACGAGATTCCTGACCTGGCGGAATGGTCTTGTAAGCTGGCAGCTTGCTCGACTTACGATAAGCGCAAATGGCGAGACATGTCCAAGGGGAAGTGGGAAGCAAAGCATCATGGTAGGTGTTCGATGGCTCATTTCTTCAGAAAAGGTACTTTTCCTTTTAGCGCACTAACTCTGCCGCCGTAGGTGTTAGAGATTTTCCCAATGAGTTCATGTCCCCTGGGGGAGGAGGAGAGATCGCTAGCCTCGAGGCCGAAGATTGATCATAAATGTAAGGAGTCTTTGATGTGTGAGGAGGCTCGTGTTGGGGCGAGTCCTCCTTTGAGGTTCAAAAGAGATGAGTCGGCCGAGCTTCCAGCTTCGGAGGCTTTTGTTCTCGAAAGAACATTTCCTGTTCCCGTCGAAGGTACTTCGAGGAACGAGGGTTATCCTGAGCCTTCTTTTCTCATACCGAAAGCACTCCGGGGGAAACTAGGGCGTCAGATGTATGCTCGACCTTTGGTGAGGCTCAGCGGCTTAGCTTTATGGTAAGCTTTGGCAGCCGGTATAGGCTTCTTTTGGTTTCACGCCCTCCCTTTCTTATTGAGTTTTCTTTCGTAGGCCTTTGACAAGCTTAAGTCCGAGCTGCTTCGCCGTGATGCCAGGCTGCAGAAAGCTTTGGATAGGGAGAAATCCCTTAGGCTCCTTTATGTGAAAAAGGAGGGCGAGCTGGTATACTTGCGGAGCGAGGCAGATCGAAGTTGGAACTTCGAAAGTCGTCTCGAAAGACAGGTATTCCTGCATTTCGTGTCGATGTATGCTCCCTCTTCCACTTTCATAGATTAATACTTTGATATTTTAGTTGGAGAGCAAAACGGAGGAGCTGGAACGACTTTGGGGCGGAGTTGGCTGGGTCAAATGTGAGTTCAACAAGTTGAAGGCTCAAGTAGATGCCCAAGTTGCGACCGAGGAGGGTGCTTTGGCTAAGGCTTCTGCCCTCGAGGTGCAAATCCGGAATGCTTATGCAAACGATTTAGTCCGAGCGAATATGATCACAAGGCTCGAGTCCGAGCTTTTGAAGGCGAAGGCCGAGGTTGTGAATGCCTGGGCTGAAGCTGTAATGAGCCGCACTAAGGCTAACAAGAAAGTGGCGGCCTATGTGAAGGGTGCTATTGATGCTCGAGCTGAGTTGAGGAAGGCTCTCAACCGTGAGAGCAGTAATCAAGAGTACGCGAGGTGCTGATCTCGGAGGGAAACCCTCAAGGAAATTCATGCCAGGGGCTTCGACCTCTCGGAAGAGATCAAGCAAGCAAAGGAAAGAATACGATGCTAAATTCCATCTATCCGATGCCGAGGATGGCGAGGATGGGGCCGTCGGGCCATGGTCCCAAAGGGGGACGTAGATTTCCTTCTATGGTTCTGTACATAGTACTTTCAAAGTATGTTGTAGATGGAGCTTGTATTTTTTCGCATGTATGTATAAAGAGGAGACCTCGCGTTTTGTTTCTCCTGCATTTCTTTTTGCCTTGATTTTAGCCAGATGAACTGGTCTTTGAGTTAAGAGAAATCCTTAGATTCGTGGTATGGCCCAAGGGCTCATTAGGTTGGCCCGTAGGCTCTTACGTGCTCGGTCGATGCGACCTTTGGTATAAGCCGACGATAATGGCTCTTACGCTTTTGCTCTTAGGAAGATTTAGTTAACTGTTTTGGGTTCAGTCTCCGAATCGGGTTTCGACTCGAGCTCAATCGACCCTCAAGTTTTTGAATTTAACGCTGGCCCTTAGGCTCTTACGCATTGGTTCGGTACGACCTATTATGCGGGCTGGCGACAATGGCTCTCACTCCTTGGGTCGATGCGACCTTTTATGTAGGATTTATTCCCCCGATAAGGATTTTTTGAAAGTGTTTGCCTGACTCTTCGATGGTTTAATAAAAAACCTCAATTGCGAGTGGTTATATGGCGATGATCGAGCACCTCGGGAGGTTTGGCTCGGAGGCTGAGTATCTCAAAGCCGGTGTTTAGGAGCTGACATGGTTGAAGCTCTTTTGCCTATGTCGAAGGTAGCCTATTTAACCGGTTCTTTTCTAAGTAGAATCGAAGTAATTGAAGGCCTGTGATTTTGTAAGCGACGGTCGGGCGTCCGCGAATGGCGTTAGTTTGGCTGGTACAGTCTTGTGACTGTAGTCATTTGTGTTGGGCTGGAGCCTTTTAGTCCCGAGTGAATTAGTTTCGGCGTCTATATCGAGGGTATGCCTTTTAGGGGTCTTACAAGTTCAATATATAGCCTTAACTTTGAGATCGGGTTTATGCCTTTAGTAAGGTCTTACAAGTTTTGCATGCCTTTGCGGCCTTATAGTTTTTGATACTTAGTACAAGTACGGTTCATGCCTTGCTTGAGGTCTTACAGATATTTCCGCTTGGTACAAGCGTGGTTCATGCCTTGCTTGAGGTCTTATAGATATTGTCACTTGGTACAAGTGTGGTTCATGCCTTGCTTGAGGTCTTACAGATATTGATGTTGCCTTATACAGGTCTTACGAGACCGAGGCTGCCCATTTGGGGTCATATGGCCTCGGATTTTTGATAAGTCGATGGAGATGGCGATTGACGGCAAGTCCCCGAGTTGTCGAGGATTTCTCGGCTCGGGAGCCATTGTGATGGAGATGGTGATTGACGGCAGTCCCCGAGTTATCGAGGATTTCTCGGCTCGGGAGCCATTACTTGCAAACTCGGTATTGCCTCATTGAGGGCTTACAATTCCGGAGTTTTCGCCCCGGGGGTCATGTGGACTTGAGTTTTTGACGCCAGTCCCCGAGTGTTCGGGACATTTTTGGCTCTGGAGCTGTTTTGTGATCTTAGTGTTACCTCATTGACGGCTTATGAGTTAGGAGCTCCGACCTGGGGGTCGCATTGTCTTGAGTTGTCGACGCCAGTCCCCGAGTGTTCGGGACATTTTTTATAGAGGAGCCGTTTTTGCAAAAATACCGAGTCTCTTTTGAAGCACGAAATGCTTTGATGGAAAGTATTCTTCGATTACTTGGTACAAGTATACATGTTTTTGCTGTCAGGGGCCTGGTTATTCTATACGGACATGGTTCGTTCGACCGTTTGGCCCGGTACATCATTTTCCTATCGAGACCCCATTCGGCGTACCTTGGCTTCTCCGAGTAGGTGACCTTCCGGGGGGATGCCCCCCAGTATTCGAGGTTGATTGCAAAAGAAGCCTTGAATACTTTGTTGAGTCTTCCTTTGGTAGCATATGGATGTTGCCTCGTTAAAAACCTTGCCGGTATAACCCTTTTTGGGATAAAAACTCGGTCGAAGGAAAAGAGTGCAATGCATGCTTTTGAAACCTAAGGCCTTCGAGTTGTAGAGTGCTTTGGCTGTTTCTATCGAATACCTGCACTCAGGTTAGCGTAGAGTAAAATTGAAAGAAAAAAGAGACGGTAATACCTTAGTGTAGAATATGTCGGCGATGTTTCGAGCCCTGATACATTTCAGTCGCTTATGATGAGGATGCGGTACGGTCTTCTGCTTTGTTTAGTCGGGCTTAACCGAAGATGTAGTTTGCTATCGCTATTTTACTGTTTGATAATCCTTTGGCTCCTTCGAGGGTAGAGGCAGTGGTGTCGGCGTTACATCGTGTACTGCAAACATTTCCCTTGCCGCATGCTGTTCCCCGTAGACGGTTTTAATCTCCTCTTTTGTCGGGAATTTCATCATTTGATGGAGGGTGGACGATACCACTCTCAGCAGTGTATCCATGGCCTTCCGAGCAAGGCGTTATACCTCATGTCCCCTTCGATGACATGGAATTTGGCATTTTGGGTTGTGCCGGCCACGTTGACTGGGAGGGTGATTTCCCTTTTGTTGCTTTGCTCGCCATGTTGAATCCGTTGAGGACGCGTGAGGCGAGCACGATTTGTTCGAGCAACCTGAGCTGCTCTACCACTCTCGGCCAGATAATGTTGGCCGAGCTACCTAGATCCACGAGTACACGTTTGATTTGAAATGTATTTACAAGGAAAGAGATTACCAGTGCGTCGTTATGAGGTTGAGACAAGGTCTCGATGTCCTCGTCACTGAAAGTGAGGGAATCCTCGGGTATGTAGCCCCGAGTTCGTTTTTCTCCGGTGATGGATATTTTTATTCTTCTGATCGTGGGTTCATGTGGTTCGTTGATGCCTCCCAGGATCATGTGGATGACATGCTGTGTTTCATTTGTCTCGTTCTTCTTTGTCGCCTCTCTTTCCCGGAACTGGTTTTTAGCCCAATCGGTGAGGAATTCTCGGAGGTGACCTTTTCTTAGTAGTCGGGCTACTTCTTCCAGGAGCTGATGGAAGTCTTCGGTTCTGTGGCCGTGCGTGTTGTGAAATTCGCACTCTAAGTTATGGTTCCTCTGCGAAGGATTTGATTGTACAGGTCTTGGCCACCTGGTATCTCTGATTTTACTGATGGCGAACATGATGCCTGATATATCGATGTTGAAGTTGTATTCCGACAGACGGGATGCTTCCGTCGGCCCTGTGTACCTATCGGACCCGGCTCTGTTGACGAGTCCCCGAGGATTCTGTCCTCGATCCATCCTTCGATCATTGCAAGGTGTGTTGCGCCTCGGGGTATTTCTCCTGTCTTCGATGTATGGCTGGTACCTTTCTTTGTTTGGCTTTGGCTCCTTCGCCAGAAGCTTTCTTGGGTATACCGAGCCCGAGGGGGCTCCTAGTTGGTCGTCCTCGACCCTGATTTTTGAATGATATCGGTTATGAACGTCCGACCAAGTGACGGCGGGATACTCAATCAGATTCTACTTTAGCTGCTTCGAAGCTACTGAGCTTCGTTCATTCAGACCTTGAGTGAAGGCTTGCACTGCCCAGTCATCGGAGACTGGTGGTAGTTCCATCCGTTCCATTTGAAAGCGAGATACGAACTCTCGCAGCATTTCATTCTCCCTCTGCTTGATCTTGAAGACGTCGAATTTCCTTGTTGCTACTTTGATGGCGCCGGCATGTGCCTTAATGAGAGAATCTGCCAGCATGGCAAATGAATCTATTGAGTTTAGGGCCAGGTTGTGATACCACATCATTGCCCCTTTAGAAAGCGTTTCCCCGAACTTCTTCAGCAGGACAGACTCGATCTCATCGTCCCTCAGGTCGTTGCCTTTTACCACACAGGTGTAAGCAGTAATGTGCTCATTGGGGTCCGAGGTTCCGTTGTACTTCGGGAGGTCTGGCATTCTGAACATCTTTGGAATGGGTTTCGGAGCCGCTTCCTGTGGGAACGGCTTCTGTACGAACTTCTTCGAATCCACACCTTTTAAGATCGGGGGTGCGCCCGGAATTTGGTCGACCCTGGAGTTTTATGTCTCGACCTTCTTGTCGTTGGCCTCTATCTTCTTCTCGCCCGATTCGATCCTCCTCGTGAGGTCCTCGAGCATCTTTACGATGGCGGGGTTGGCTGCTGACCCGTTGTTGCTTGACCTCTCTGGTATCTGCTCAGCTGGGGGAGCCGTCCCCGGTGCTACCGTGCTAGGAGTTCTCTGGTGACTTTGCAGCTGAGCAATAGCCAGCTGTTGTCCCTGCAACATTTCAAAAATAACGTGAAGGCTAACCTCCCGTTCTTCCCTAGCTGGGGTTTTCTAAGCTTCTTGTTGATCGCCTTGGTGTATGCTCCTATTGGTATGGGAGCTTATTTCGACGTGTTGAGCGTCGCGTGAAACCGCGTCCAAGGGAATTGGTTCCGGTGCGTTCTCAGGGTTTCGTGGTGGTACACCAACACCTTGGACGTCAATACCATTTTCTCCGTGGTTCTCAAGATTGTCGTTTAATGAATCAGACATTTTGACCTGAAATCAAAGATCTTGGGCAAGAAAAAGTGTGAAAGATAACCTGCGTTGTGTATTGAGACTAGCAAGAAAATAATCACTATTATTCTTAGCCCCACGGTAGGCGCCAAACTTTTTTCCGTGAAAATGGTAATAACAATTAAATTTGATTATCTGAGGTTCTAAAAATACGTGATCTATTTTTATGCTAGTTGTTAAGCAGTTGATGTTATGTGAAAGACTTAGAAACGAGATTAGAGCTTGAGAGCAAGGTGATAACCAAACCGAATGATTAATAGTCGGAACCTCGAGCTGGCTTATCCAAGGACCTCGGGGTCGAGTCTGAAGCTCGACTGGGAGCTATCGGGGGTAATCAATGGACGACTAACAGTTATAATAAAATCAATGACGGCTCTTTATGGACAATAATAAGCAATAAATGAAGAACAATAGATAGAACACAATAAATGTAAGCAATAAATGAAGTAACGAACTCAAGAAAATATGTTAGAGAGCAGAGAGAATGTTCGTGTGTTTCTTAGTATTGAGCGACCAACCTCTACAAAATGACAAGGATCCCCTTTATATAGGAGGGGAAATCCCAATATAGTGTAAATGTATTAATTACAAAGATATGGGGCTGGTACAACCATTTAATGCCTTGATTCGCTTTTCTACCTAGCCCACTAGACTAGGCCAGCTATACGTACATGCCTTGGGAACTCCACCTTGATCTGCCGAGACCGCTAATTCACCTTGCCTCGGGCCGGTCATCACTTATACTATCTCGAAGTCGCCCATTGAGAATTCTCGGGGTCGATTACTGATAACCCTCGAGATGCCTTGATGCTCGTGAAATCAAGCCGTCGATTTCTACCGTATACACTATGGCTCCATAATTACGATACGGATCTAATTCTTCAATCAAAACAGAAATTAAAGCTCATTTGTTCAATGTGGTACCATTTATGCTTGAAGAAACGACGTCGAAACATAAGAAAAACGAGCGCAACACAACCCAAACCTATCTGAAACTCACCTGAGCCCCTCGGGACCCCGTCGAAACGTACCAACAAGTTCCATTTCATAATACGGACCTACTCGAGGCCTCAAAACACACATAACAATATTGAAACGACGAAACACGCCTCAAATTGAACTTTTGAACTTTCGACTTCTAAAAACTCACGCCGAAACATATCAAATCAACTCGGAATGAACTTAAATTTTTGCACACAAGTCCTAATACATCATACGAAGCTACTCGTGCCCCCAAACTATCGAGCGAAGTGAAAATGCTCAAAACGACCGGTCGGGTCGTTACATTCTCCCTACTTAAACATTCGTTTGTCCTCGAACGTGCCAAGAGTTGTTTCTAAGTTGTCAAAGCGCCGAGTAATCTTACCATGCACATACCGGGGGGTGATCCTACGTCACCCTATCCCGTATAGATCTGATAACACAACATGAGTGAAATTTCTTAATCCAACCTAGCCTATAAGCCTTAGAATCCAATTTCCACACCCGAAAATTTCTATAAGATCAGAATCTCGCATCTACACTCTGTATAAGTCTGAACAAGCTGTATCAAGCCATAGCCATAACTCAAGATGAAATCACATGATATACCATGTAACTCAAACACTCATAGCGATAACTTCTAATCATAGTAGCTGCTCAAAACAACCCAATATCGGTAATAAACCTCTTATCAAATAGAGCCTCGTTCTAACACCTTCATATACTGCCAACAATGAAAGAAACACGCATAAACTCATAACCATTCGTCAGACAAACAAGTTGTGGAACTCCCTCTCCTTTGATAGGAACTATAGCAAATTTCTAAGCCGATCATCATTAATATCCTACCAAATATACCGCAATCTAATCCGATGACCTCATCCCATCTAACATAATCACTCTAGTGACATAACACATTAATATAGCTTAAAGCCACAACCCGTGCACCAAATAGTAACATTCCAAATGTACTCAATCCTGAAAATGCCTCAAACGAGAGGATTGTCCCGCTAGCTTAACAAGTACCATCACAACATCGTGATAAGAGCCTGGCACACACCGTAGAACCAAAACACACAAATCCCACACAAAGGATCATATATCAACATAACGTTGCTGCAATGCGTGACCTCATCCAAACGTCGGTCCAATTTATATTCCTCGAGCCGCCTTGCTCAAAATCAATAACCACACGGAATTTGACATCAAGTACCCAAAGTGAATTACCATAACCACGGAGAGAAAATAACACAATACCACGGCCCCGAAAGGACATAGCCAATGCGCAATCAATCATGCAATACCCAAATACTCATCCCGCTCAAATCCTGATATGAAGCCCAAATAGAACCGCACCATGTGTGCATATAACCAACGAATCACAACCCTCCGTAGCATAGAAGAGTAACTCACAGATCATCTCAGAACACGAATAAGCTTAACAACAACCGAATGGCACATCCCTCAACAATAACAGTATGGAGCCAACCAATCCGACTCGGTGTAGAACACACATCCATATCAGGCCTACCAATGAATCACAAATCAACTCTCGTCACCCACAATAGATAAATAACCCTCCGACACAATGACTGAATCACAGCACATACTATCCTCTGACTAGCTTTGGCCATATTTTCACAGTCCACAACCACGAAACAGTTTGCTCCTGAGAACTCCAGTCTCCAAATCTGTAGAACACACGAATCTATATCTGATCTCAACTCCACCGCCTGAATGTCTAACACATCTATCCTACACGATCATCCCACGAGGAATACTTCTATAATTCTTCAGTGTCACAAAGCAAAATTTGAACACCAGCAGTCGATCAACTAGGAAAGTGCCGCAATACCAATGAAGTATCCATAAATCAAAACACATCCCCCTTCTGAAATGTATACTCTCATCAAGCCATACCAAATAGTAATGTTATTTACCTAGACATCTGAAACTGTCCATGTTGCCTAAGGACTCATGACCTCCCCTTCAAAACTGAATCGTGATCTTACACATGCAAATCTCAATCCTACACCACACACCGCATATACTATGCCATCATACGAAAAATATGAGATTTTCGTAATCCACTCCGAGTCACAAGAAACTACTCACTCAATTAGTCAAGAACTTTCCATTTGATTTCATCCGGAGAAAATCACTATACATCACATGCTCCTCACGCCAGTAGAAAATATACTCCTCCAACCTTGGTAGAAACTAATGAGATCTCTTCGAAACCCATTTGCACATAATTAAGCCATCAGAACTAAATCTCTCTAACTCAACCAAGTCACGCAGGTCACTAAAAACCCAAGAGCTTACCCACGAAACACCTATAGATACCTACCACATCATAAGCACCCAAAGAACCGATCATATCCATTACCATACGGATCCAACCTACTACCAAGCTGTACCATTTCTCCGAGTTCCTTCTGAATTACATTCAAATTGATACTTCTCCTCACCATAATACCATAATCCTCAACCAAGACTCATCACACGAGACCCTAGCATAAAACAACACCGCCCTAAGGCTCATAAGCCGTTGAATGCTCTCTTAAGCACCCCAAAAGTACACGATTGAGATACTTGCTCTGAAAAGACCTTCTGTGAATTCAAAGATGTTGTTTTTTTACCTTCCTGATACTGAATGTAGAATCCAAAAGAACATAGAAATACTACGAGTCTCGACACAATCCAATGTAACTCTCAGCTTCTAGCCGTATACAAATCCGCAACATTCTCAATTGCCACGTATAAATCTTAACTTCATTAGAACCATTCTCGAGAGTCATCCACTCTGCTCAAATCTCAATTAGACTGATCAAACAGACCAAGCGACCTATGCCCCATTAGCACTCCAACACCCAAGGAAGTAACCCCACCTTAATGCAACCAGATAAATTTCTGCTCCACAAACATTACATCCTTCACCAATAACAACTCAAATCATTCTGTGATTCTCATATACCCATAAAGCCTAACACAACTCGTACCTAGAAGTTCCTTTACTCAAGTCATTCTCGAACTCAATCTCTGCAAGTCATAACGTATTCACCATTATGCCTCAAACTGAAAGCAATAAAACACATAACCGTGCAATCAACCCGTCAATAGCAGGCTCCCCCACTTAGCTCAATGCCCAGAAATAAAACATCTGATAACTTACAATACCCATACTCTGTTGCAGCCATAATCCCGCACTGAAATTCAATTGAATCCTTCATAAGCTCGTGTAACATAAACCATATAATACCTCAACTCGCGCAAATATAACCCACTGGTAGAAAAGAAAGCCTCCACACAACATCATAAAATCATACATGTGTAGATTACCCCGCAGGTTATAACCCACCTGCTTCACCTCAAACCGACATCTCTCTATACCCTTCCACAATTACAACTACTACGCAATCACTTAGTCTTCCTGAGTCTGATCTCAACAATAAGACACGAGAATCTAGTTCGTTCCACAATAGAATCAACATGAAAGATCTTCCAATACACTCATAACTCGAGACTATGCATCGCATCAAGACAGAAACCAAACACCCAATAGTCCTTTCTACACCTCAAGCAAACCCTTCTTGTCACATTCAAACCATATGAACACATCTCCCAGTCACACCATACTCATCACGTAGCCATCCAGTCATAAATTCCACTAATAGGGACACTACCAGACATATAAATCCAAAAGCACGTGCTCACACAATCAACATCTCCATGATCAAGCTACAGTAAAAACCCGGCCTCAACTCCTCCAGACTGGCCCATCATCAGCATACTGAAATCACATCTTGCACCTCATCCATGGAATCACAAGCCATCGATGCACAGCTGATTCCGAGCGCTCATGTGCGCATACGAATGCGTGGAAGGAATTCAAAGGATTATGCTTCAAGCTGAATCAATGCCGCACGATAAGGAAAGAAAGATGGGAAGTATATCCTAAATGTCCTGTAGCCTCTCGAAGATAGGTATGGACGTCATCATAGCGATCCGCAAGATTCTACTAGACACTTGCTCATGACTTGTAGAACCTATGAACCTAGAGCTCTGATACTAATCTGTCACGACCATAAATCCACTAGTCGTGATGGCACCTAACCCAACCCACTAGGTAAGCCAGCTTCTAACGATTAAATTTCAATAATATTATTTGAACAATTAAATAAATGAATTTTCTGAATCTTTCACTTTTTCCTAAGGACTGGTAGTACAAATCATGAGCTTTTAAGAATAGAGTTTACAAAGTTGATATAAAGAAAATACATCTTCCATTTGAAAATTACATAAACAGAGTTTATAGATCTAAGGCTACCGTGAACAAGAGGCAGCTACAGCACGAACACAAGTACGCCTTCCAATCCAGCAACCATCGATCGCAACAACATCAGCATCCGAGATCTACACGCAATGTGCAGGAAGTGCAGTATGAGTACAACCGACCCCATGTAATCAAAAAGTAACAACCATAATCTCAGGTTGAAAGCAGAGACGAGCTGGAATATAGGTCGGGTCCAACACCAATAACCAATAGCAGTTCATAACAGTGTAAAACAAGTACATAAAGAAGTAGCTCAGAGATATAATGCTCAGCCTTTTCATATTTTTCCAAAAATAGTTCCGCCTTTCAAGAATATCAGTGAAAAACTCAAATTCTTTACCAAAAATGTCATGAAATATGAAATAGTTTGTAAACTGTATTTCTTTTTTCAGAAAGTCCTTTTTCACAATAAATAAGATGTTCCATTTTTCTTTCTTTCCAGATAGTAGGTGTGAGATACATCTCTATGACCACATATCAATATGTGTAAATATGTCAAGAATGATGTGACACCGTACTGCATGAGGAAAATGCGTCTCCATGCATGTATGCCATATATGCATGCCAATGTCATGTACCTTAGAGATGAATCATGTATTCACACTCTCAGAGTACTCAACCTCACGGCATCCCAATCAACCACTCGGTACTGTATATGGACCATACGGCCCAGGGAAATCCATCCCGGAACATATATACAAAACTAACTATAAGTCGCCCAGTACCGAGGATAAAGGGTAATCCAACCCTGTGGAGAAATCCATCTCCAGGTATCAAGTACTTTGGACAAATCCATGCCCAGGGAGATCCATCCCTCAATAATATATAATTGATCAACCACCCGGTACCGTATATGGCCTATGCGGCCCAGGGAAATCTATCCTGGAACATACTCAACAGTGACTATACGTCACTCGGTATCGAGGAAAAAGGGCAATCCAACCCTATGGAGAAAACCATCTCCAGACATCAAATACTTAGGACAAATCCATGTTTAGGGAAATCCATCCCTAAAAATATCATCCGCGCTCACTGGGGGTGTGTAGACTCTGGAGGGTCTCATTCAACCCAAGCGCTATAACAAGACAATCATGGCATAAATTAATAAAATATGGTGCGGCGTGCAGCCCGATCCCATAACTGTCACTCAAAATCAGGCTCTTCACCTCACTTAATCATCAACCTCTCCAGTCTCACCCACGGGCTCACAATGTCATGAAAATTGACCCAGAATAATGATATTTTCACAACCTAAACCGATGGGCCGCGAGGGGAACCAGTACCTTACTCAATCGAGTACCATCATAACATATATTTTCATGTCATACTTTCATAGATAACTGAGCCGAAATGCTGCCGTGAGATAAGTAGAATACAACATGTGATACCAACTTATACATAAGACATATGGGCCTACAAGACCAAAATAACCACTCGTATACTGAACATAGGCCGACAAGGCCATACAATCTTTTACGTACATGACATCTGTCTACAAGCCTCTAAGAATACATAATTTTCATAAAGGTCAGGACATAGTCCCGCCATACCAAACAATACACGTCTAAATCATACTAACCCAACAAGCAACTTCGAAGCAAATGGAGCGCACCAACATATTCTGCTAAACTGATAGCCTACTTGGAGGGCTCTCTACCTATCTATCAAAACCTGCGGGCATGAAACGCGGCATCCCCAGGCAAAAGAGACATCAGTAAGAATAATGTACCGAGTATGTAAGGCACATAAATAAGTATATAGCAGACATGGAAGAAATATAGAATAAATGACTCAACCTGTAAGTCTGGATAACTCTGTAATTCATGAAATAATTATAGTATCATGCATATGCGTATGAATTTCATATCGTGCATAGGTACATGTTTCATAACATCATCAGGCCTCTGAGGGCTTTCCATCATATCATCTCGGCCACAGTGAGCAAAATCATCAACGTATACCAACTGATCAGGTGGTGGTGCGAATATAACACCGTAACCTTTCCCATATCCTATTTACATATAATATATATACGCGTATATAATGCCATCTGGTCATGGTTCAATGTAAATGGATGCAATGCATGATAAGTACGTCAATAAAATCTTTCGGAGTATCATAAGACCATTATGCCTTTGATTAATATCATGAAGTAAACTTTATCAACTTACGCATTTTCTGAGACCCATGAACAGATGATAGAATAATAAGACACATGGGAATTTAAGAACATAGAAACCTCTAATACTCTTATGAATAGAGTGATTTATGGAAGTTGTGCATTTGCTCGTTACGTTTGTGTCGTATAGATCATGCCAAAAGGAAAGAAGGGATAGCCTTAACATACCTGGAGTAGGGAAAAATCCGTATGATATTCTTGGAAATGATTTTACCAAACTCTCTTAGAATCACAAAATATCACGTTGCTAATGTGCCAAGAAATTTCGTTGGTTGAGGAAATTACATTGTAGGAATTGTAGGAATTTTGCAAGAAAATCACGTCTGTGATGTACCATTATCTGAAATTGATGTGGATGCTGCTTCTGTTCCTCTAGGTGCATCCATTCTTTATAATTTACGTACAGACGATTAAAGATATCTATGGAGATTCTATAAGACCCCTAACTCCCCAAATGAAGGGTACTAAGAAAGAGTAAAAAAGACTAAGAAGAATGGATTGAGACAGTGGACTGGTTGTTTGTTTTGAAAATCTTGGAAATGACTTGTAACTAATCTACTAAGTTGCCACTTAACCAAGAATGACTAAGAGTCAGTCTTTTAATATGTGGCTTGCTGCCACATTTCTTTTGGGGGGGGGGGGGGTGTTAATCTTATTTTATGATTTTATTAATTAATTAGGTAATGTCCTGTTATCCGATAATTAACCAATTACCCACATAATTAGGAATTATCTCAAACTACTTAAAATACTACTCACTTTTAACACACCTTATACACCTTACTATCATGGCCATGAGGTACCTTGTATAACACTAGTCCATAAAACCGGGTATTATAGCTCGGAACGTATTTTATCCCAAAATGCAAATTTTTGACGAAATTCATTTTCTTTGATTTGCTTACCCTCTCATCTTCACGAATTTACTCATCACTTGTTTGAAATAGCATAATACTTATAATCTCACAATAATCTCATTCCCGAACTTGCGTCGATTACCTTACGACGAAACTTTATCGTACGAAAATGCGGGATGTAACATCTCATTTCCGAGCGTTCATTAATTTGTTTATGGCGCACTTTCACGTACGAAAACATGGGGTGTAACATCATTCCCCCCTTTGGAACATTCGTCCTTGAATGTTGACTGATGCACTTATCATTCTCATAACCCATATCTCTTGCGAGTACTCTAATATTCTCCTTTCCATTCAGACAACTATTCTTTGAATAAATCCAAAGATCATCGCATTCCCCCCTTTAAGCCAATTTCTCACACCACAACTTGTTGTCGGAATCCTTCGAATCTCGTAACTGTTGCTATCTTCTATCATGCAGCCTGTACGACTCTAACTTTGTATGTGAGCCTATGCGACGCTTCTCTCCCCATTCCTCCAGCTCTTAGCCAACCTCTAGGCCTCATTTTGTGAACATATACAAAATTATGTCAAGCTGTCCCTCTGGGCGTCATTAGCTTAACTACATCTAAGTAGGCCATACTATACCATAATTCTTATTTTGATTTATTGTTACTGAGGTCTGCAACCAAACTCTAGGTTACTCTTGTTGCTTATCCTATATGCATAAAGCTAAGTCCTTTAATGCTTCTTCATTACTGTTCCACTTAAGAATGATGGTCTAATCTCATCTCGTACTTTGTATCTTTTATCCATCCATTGTATAATCTTCCATTGGTAACTTGAAACATCTTACCTAATACATTGCCACTAGGGCTTATGCTATATCGAGGAATATTTGAAGTGATTTTCCTGATCCACTTAGGGGCAATACTGTACTTCAATAATCGTATTTTATAGCATGCCAATGTGATTCACTTTACGTTTTTAATTCCGTACAATCCATGAAATCCTCTTCAAATCATTACTCAGTCGAAGGCCCAAACGTCATTCTTTATCTATCATAATCACACCCTCATTCCACTACCAGGGCAACATTTTTTTTTTCTTGATATTATTAGTCTTAGATTCCTTTGAGTTCATTCAGGCTATACTGAACTTTCTATAACTTAGAGAAACCATTAGCTTTCATGTTTTTATGGGCTTAATCCCGAGGACTTATACATTCTCGTCACCTTCTCGCTCTCCCTTTCTCGTTCTTACTCCTGTCATAAAACTTTGTTGCTTTACTATACTTTAGCTTGGGACTTATACATATCTATTTATATTAATCGCGGCCTTCCTTCAACTTGCTTATACCTTAGATTTCCTTATGTTATTCTAGAACATCAAGCGAGACATCACATCGTCTCTAACTCTTCTTTACTCTCTTTCCTAGATCTGTCGGTACTTAGAAACCATAGGCTGGAAGTTACGCCACTGACGATGCTGCTATCATTCCTGGATATTGAATCCTAGTGCTTCTAGCCTTCTATCTGAAGCATGGACTATTCACGATCTTCAGCCTTTGAGTATCTAGTACGTTGTTCTCCTTTACCTTACTTACCTTAAAATCTCGCATCGTATCTTTTTATCTCTTTCATGACCTCTTTTCCACATAGGTATAACTCACGTCCATAACTTGGAGCTCTATTATAATACTTGCACCTCTGGTGCCTATACAATTCGGTGGGAGCTCCATGCTGAATTCTTATGAGGTTGGTATGTTTCTAACTGGCTTTATCGTGGAGCCATTATAGAATATGGTTGTTGTACTATCCCTTTGGTACCTCTGATATTAAGAGTGATCCTATAACGTTCTCAATCATGATTTCTATAATTTTCTGGGTCCAATAATCAGATTCCTGCTTTACTTCGTTGATGTATCTCTCTAGTTTCCTCCTTCTTCTGATCAACCTTCATGTAGGCTTAAGCTACCTCCCGATCTGCGGTTCATGGTATTAGTTATTACGTTTAGCCTTTCATGGGCGCTGAGGAATATCCATGATACAATCCTTTAATAATTCAATCCTTCGTCTATGGCCTGGGCTCGATTCTTTCTTTTAACTTATATCGGAATCCTCTACGGCTGTATATGCTGCATGTATAAAACTCCAAACTCTTAAGTGCGTTCATAACGTAACTAACTCTAGATCATGAATCGAGTAATTCTTTTTGTTCCATCTCAGCTTTCTTCAAACGTAAGCAATTACTTTTCCTGGTCTTTCTGCCCCCTTCTTGCGTGCATACTTAGCTTATCTTGGTGCCCATGCACATTGGAATTCCATACAACTCATATGATCTTGAATATCACTTCTGATTTTACTTCTCGTTCATTAGCCACAGTAGGTGTCATCTTCTTATGGAGTGCATATAATGTTGTTGTGAGACTTTTGTTATAAGACCATTTCCTCCTTAGGTTACCCAGCTTAGGTTGAAGCCTTCTTCGTTATTTCCTCAGCTAGTCTTTCGTTGTAGTACTTAGGGAGAACCCTTGACTCTTGTAAAGTTGTGAGCTTGTTACAGACCTTTTGATGTCCTTCCTTGCCTATTACTATCCATAGTTGCTTACCTCCATGCCTTTGTGCTTGTAGGGTTGCTTCTAAACTGATATTTTGATTGTCTTCCTAGTGGCTTTCTCTTTTATTTCAGTAACACTCATATGGTACCTTTAACTACCCCGACTCCTACCTGAATATATCTCAAGTATTACAATGACATTACTGCGAGGCTGAATTCACTATATTGGGTTTTACTATGCTTTTCTTGCACGATCTGCCGATTTGTCTATGTCCTCTTGTCTAGCCATAACTAGGCTCTTCCTGAATCAACTACTAACTACTTGTTGGCCCATTCTCATATCAATAATCCGCGTAATCTTTCTTGGGTTATTTTCTTTGTCTTAACTTATGTCTCGCACAAGCTCCTTATCTATTAATAACATCTCGGGCAGGAACTCTAACCTCCTCTCCTTGACGTTGTACTTGCATAATGTTCTGGGATCGTAGCCTATCTATAGGCTTTGAATAAGTGCAATTTCATCCCTTTCTTATTTTATTGCATTCTTCCTTTACCATTTCATAGCTACTAGAACCACTTAATTCTGAGTTTACGCCACATCACTCCATATTCTCCCCTTTAGGGGAGTACTAAGAGTTGAGGCCACGAGGATCTATCTGTAGATGTGTTACCTCTTTATCTTTGGCGTCTTTTCACATCATCGATGACCCTTAATTGCCTTGCGGCAATCCTTCTGTACCAAGGATAACAAAATTCCTTAATCATGATAGTGACACCAAGTGTAATTGGCACACATAGTTCCTTAAGTTTAACTTTACTCGCATTGCTTGTTTTAGGGAAGCGTCTTCCTAAATGACCATTCTCTGAATTTCTCATGAATCTTCTTTTGTGGTCCATTCTATTATCGCCGGAACGCAATCTGAAATTCTCATGAAGCTGACTATTATCAAATCACTTAGCCCCTAATTCATGCTTAGTTTATCTTGTTCATCAGCCTATACTGATTTCTATAACTCTGGGGATTAACTCTCCCTTCTGGTAGTCGCGTTGGAGTTACGAACTTATTTCTTGAAATGAGGATATAACTTTATGGCCTATACTCTTTTGTTGTCTCAAGGCATGGCTCCTCTCGTCTTTTCCTTCACTTGACTATATATCCTATAATACCGTCCTTTTTTTTCTACCGTTGTCATCCATGCATCACATCTTACTCATAACGCTTCATTAACTCTCTTCTCATTTCCTACTAACAGTTCATTCTAACACCTTATTTTGAAAATTCAACAGGACATTCCTTTGCTTTTAGCTCCTCTTGCTCCATCTAGTGGCTCTTCGGGTTGCCTAACATATTTTCTTTACTAGGGACGAGAGCCTTATTAAGATAACATTTATCCTTTCAAGGCTTCCAGTGCCTATCTCTATAGTACTCATATCTAGCTATATTATTTCAGAGTGTACCATCTGGGTGTCTCACAAGGAGATTTTGTTAGCACATTTACAATATCCTTCGAAAATGTCAACTAATGCAAGTAATCCAACCATCATTTTGGGTTACTCTAACCCCAGCCGGTTCCTGATATTCGTCCTTCTCTTAACTATTTTTGTTAGCTCCCATGGAGCATAATCGAGATGGGTGTGACTAATTGTACATACCTCTATTACAATTGAAGGTATCTCGAAATGCTGATATTTCTCTGTTTGAATTGAAAATACTGTTAATCTTCATTAACTGTGTACCTCGTACCCTTCTTCACCTTGCTTCTTTTACTTGCTGAAACTTGTGTCTACCTTCCGATTCTCTTATTCGCTTTTACCGTAAGAGTGGATAGACATTCTTGCGTTAGGGATCCTTATTAAAAAACTTACACGTCTTAATACACACATGATCTGCTGAATACCTCAAATTTATCCATCATAAGCATGATGCAAAAATCGAGTTCCTCTGACTCAACTCTTCTACAGCTATATCTCTTACCAACTGTCTTTCTGGATGTAGGCATCATCGTATTATGAATAAGATAGAGTTAGGAAATTGAGTTCTTACAATTGAGCACTATGACACGATCTAGAGTAAGACGAAAGAGTGACAGTCCTAAATGCCCTGTAGCCTCCTGCTTATAAGTGTGGTGCACAACACACCCATAAACAAGACTCTACTAGACACGGCTTATAGATTCCCTAGGACAGAACTGCTCTGATACCACTTTTGTCACGATCCAAACTGATGGGTCGCGACGGGCACCGGTACCTTACTCAATCGAGTACCATCATAACGTATCTTTTTATGTCATACTTTTATAGATAACTAAGCTGGAAGGCTGCTGTGAGATAAGTAAAATACAACGTGTGATACCAACTTATACATAAGACATATGGGCCTACAAGACCAAAATAACCATTTGTATACTGAACATAGGCCGACAAGGCCATACAATCTTTTACGTACGTGATATCTGTCTACAAGCCTCTAAGAATACATAATTTTCATAAAGGTCGGGACAGAGTCCCGCCATACCAAACAATACACGTCTAAATCATACTAACCCAACAAGCAACTCCGAAGTAAATGGAGCGCACCAACATCTTCTGCTGAACTGATAGCCTACTTGGAGGGCTCTCGACCTGTCTATCGGGATCTGTGGGCATGAAACGTAGCATCCCCAAGCAAAAGGGACGTCAATACAAATAATGTACCGAGTATGTAAGGCACATAAATAAGTACATAACAGACATGGAAGAAATATAGAATAAATGACTCAACCTATAAGTCTGGATAACTCTGTAATTCATGAAATAATTATAATATCATGCACATGCGTATGAATGTCATGTCGTACATAGGTACATGTTTCATAACATCATCATGCCTCTGAGGGCATCCCATCATATCATCTCGGCCACAGTGGGCAAAATCATCAACGTATACCAAGTGATCAGGTGGTGGTGCGTATATAACGTCGTAACCTTACCTATATTCCATATACATATAATATACATATATACGCGTATCTAACGCCATCTGGTCATGGGTCAATGTAAATGAACGCAATGCATGATAAATACGTCAATAAAATCTTTCGCAGTAACATAAGACCATTATGCCTTTGATTAATATCATGAAGTAAACTTTATCAACTTACACTTTTTTTGAGACCCATGAACAGACGATAGAATAATGAGACACATGGGACTTCAAGAACATAGGAACCTCTAATACTTCTATGAATAGAGTCATTTATGGAAGTTGTGCATTTGCTTGTTACGTCTGTGTCGTATAGATCATGCCAAAAGGAAAGAAGGGATAGTCTTAACATACCTAGAGTAGGGAAAAATCCGTATGATATTCTTGGAAAAAGTTTCACCGTACTCCCTTAGAATCACAAAATCTCACGTTGCTAATGTGCCAAGAAATTTTGTTGGTTGAAGAAATGACGTTATAGGAATTGTAGGAATTCTGCAAGAAAAACGTCTGTGATGTACCATTATCTGAAATTGATGTGGATGCTGCTTCTGTTCCTCTAGGTGCATCCATTCTTTATAATTTACGTACAGAAGATTAAAGATATCTATGGAGATTCTATAAGACCCCTAATTCCCCAAATGAAGGGTACTAAGAAAGAGTAAGGAAGACTAAGAAGAATGGATTGAGACGGTGGACTGGTTGTTTGTTTTGAATATCTTGGAAATGACTTGTAACTAATCTACTAAGTTGACGCTTAACCAAGAATGACTAAGAGTCAGTCTTTTAATATGTGACTTGCTGCCACGTTTTTTTTTTGTTGGGGGGGGGGGGGGAGGGAGGGGGCTTAATCTTATCCTATGATTTTATTAATTAATTAGGTAATGTTCCGTTTTTGATAATTAACTAATTACCCACATAATTAGGATTTATCTCAAATTACTTAAAATACTACTCACTTTTAACAATCTTATACGTCGTACTATCACGGCCATGTGGTACTTTGTATGACACTATTCCATAAATACCGAGTATTATAGCTCAGAACGTATTTTATCCCAAAATGCCAAATTTTGACGAAATTTATTTTCTTCGATTTGCTTACCCTCTCACCTTCACGAATTTACTCATCACTTGTTTGAAATAGCATAATACTTATAATCTCATAATAATCTCATTCCCGAACTTGCGTCCATTAACTTACGACGAAACTTTATCGTACGAAAATGCGGGATGTAACATCTCATTTCCGTGCTTTCATTAATTTATTTATGGTGCACTTTCACGTACGAAAACATAGGGTGTAACCGATGTGATGTATCAATAAGTAACAACTGAGACTGAGGTATGATATGAATGCATGAATGTGACTGAGTACGAAATATCAATGAAATCAAAGAGATGACAGTAAGAAACGACCGCTAGGGGTCCCAACAATATCTGCATAAAACCTAAACATGATATTTAGCATGATGTACAGCTCAATTACTTTATCACATGGTGAAAAACACAAATCAACAAAGTTGGCCTTTAAACAGTGTCCTTGAAACAACAGAGTCACCACTCACAGGTTGCACGCCCACACGCCCGTCACCTAACATGTGCGTCACCTTAACACCAATCACATAACACATAATTCGGGATTTCATACCCTTAGCACTAAGTTTAGAAGAGTTACTTATCTTAAACAAGCCAATTCTGACACCGAGCAAGCCAAGCGATGCTCCAAGAATGCCATCACGTGTGTTCCGACCTCCGAACGGCTCGAAACTAATAAAAAACAACTCAAATACATCAAACAATGCTAAAGGAACCAATCCCAATCGAAAAAGGTTGAATCTTTAATCAAAAGCCCAAAATCGGCCAAAAAGCCCAACCCGGGCCCGCACCTCGAAACCCGACAAAACTCACAAAATCCGTCAACCCATTCAATTACGAGTTCAATCATACTAGTTTCACTCAAATCCGACTCTGAATCGGTATTCAAAATTTAAAAATTCATATTATGAAACTTTAGGCCAAAACGCCCAATTTCTTCTTTAAAATTCATCAACCAAAAGCTAAATCGAAGATAGATTCACGAAATAGAACAAAAACCGAGTAGAGAACACTTACCCCAATTCATATACTGAAAATCGCCTCGAAAATTGCCCAATCCGAGCTCCCCAACTCAAAATATGTTAAATGAAACTCACTTTTTATACCTCCAATGGATTCCTTGTGAACTTCTAGTCGAGTTATGCTCTTGAGTCACTTCATTTGACCTTATATTGAAGGAGATATGTTGGTTTTAATATTTGAAAATAGTGCGGATTTTTAAATACGCAGCCAGTGGCAATTTCGTAATTAATCTAAAAAAAATCTGGCAATCCAATTCTTAGTCCATAAAATCCTCATACAATGTCCAAATTTGACGATTCTTTTTGCTATGACTCCGTAATTATGATACAGATCTAATTATTCAATCAAAGCAGAAATCGGAGCTCATTTGTTCAATGTGGTAACATTTATGCTTGAAGAAACGACGTCGAAACATAAGAAAAACGAGCGCAACACAAGCCAAACCTATCTGAAACTCACTTGAGCCCCTCGGGACCCCATCGAAACATACCAACAAGTTCCATATCATAATACGAACCTACTCGAGGCTTCAAAACTCACATAACAATATCAAAATAACGAAATGCACCTCAAATTAAACTTTCGAACTTTCGACTTCCAAAAACTCACGCCGAGACTTATCAAATCAACTCGGAATGAACTCAAATTTTTGCACACAAGTCCTAATACATCATACGGAGCTACTCGTGCACCCAAACTACCGAGCGAAGTTCAAATGCTCAAAACAACCGGTCGGGGTCGTTTCAAGGACCAAATCATCTCTTGTTATATGCTTTTATCAGTTTCCAATACAATGTGAGAATATTATTTTGTTAGCTGCATTATTTTCACTTAATTGCATAAACATGATTTTACTAAGCTTACATTCACAATTTCTATTCTCACAAATTTGAAATTACTTGTAGTATTTGATGAAAATTACCTCCAAAAATCATTATTTTTCACCAAACAGTTCATCAGTATCTACTATATAATTGAGAATGCGTTGAACGACCGCCTAATAAAACTGCTAGCTATTACTAAACCACTTGTTACTGTTGCTAACTCTATCTTGCCTTTTTCATCTAACATGTGCGAGTAATTCACTATATATGAACTTCTTTTTAGCTTTTTGGGATCCTCTACGAAGACCATATCGGCTCCAGAGTCTATTTTGTAGTAATCTTTTTCTTGTCCTAGTTTAGCTTTGATTGTTAAAATCTTCCACATGCAATTTTATAGACTTCTCTTCAATTATTTATAGGTATTTTGATACAACATTATTATCTATCCCTTAATAAAGTTTAGACATATCTTATTTTTCTATAGTCATGCATGTACTCTCTAATAAATAATTAATGCTTTTGATCAGCGTATCATGTATCCTTCTAAAGTCATTTAAAGTATCTATATGTAACATATTTTCCACAACTTTCTAAACTCAGTTGGATTACAATGCACAAGTATATAGTTGCAAGTAAAATTTTGTGAGGCGATGGCGTTGAAGAGGACTGCATCACATAATAAGCATTCTAAAATATTGTTGCCGGTTTAATAACGACTCTTTCTTTTGCAGCTTATTTGAATATTCAGATTTTCTTCTATTAAACGTAAGTAAGTTTTCAAACAAAGAGGGATCCTCTGCATAATTCAATAAGAATCTCAAATTATTCCATTCGCCTTCTGTAAAGTTTATTTACTTAAGAAAAGAGGATAAATAAATTAAATTTAGAAAGATACGTATATAATTGGAGTCTAAATATTAAATGCCTTGATGAACCAAAGGGTTATCTTCTGTTTTAGAATTCGATTCCGTATTTCGGGGCCTTGAAAGCCTCATTTTATCTCTCCTCTATTTGCGTGCGCAGTCGGGGCGTGTATCCGGAAAGCCCTTATGTGAAAAATTTAAGAAATGATGATTTTTGGCCTAAAAAGTTGATTTTTGTTGACTTCGGTCAACATTTTGGGTATACGGACCCGGACCCGTATTCCGACGGTCCCGAAGGGTTCGTAGTAATATATGAGACCTGGGCGTATGTCCGGAATCGAATTCCGAGGTCCCTGGCCCGAGAAGAAATTGATAAGACTGAAAATGTAATAATTTAAAAGATTCGATCTTGTTGGTATCGGGCCCGTATTTTGGTTCCAGAGCCCGGTACAAGTCCGTTATGATATTTAAACCTTATCTGTGAAATTTGGCGAAAACCAGAATTGATTTGACGTGATTCGGACCTTTGGTTGAGAAAATAGAAGTTCTGAAACTATCTTGAAAATTTCATGCAATTTGGTGCAAAATTCATAGTTCTAGGTGTTATTTTGGTGATTTGATCGCATGAGCAAGTTCCTATGATGTTTTAATACTTGTGTGCATGTTTGGTTTGGAGCCCCGAGGGCCCGGGTGAGTTTTGGAACTTAGAAATTTACTGGTGTAACTGGTGTCTGTTGCATGCCTTTGATCTCGCAATTACGAGATCTGGCTTCGCAAATGCGAGCAAAGAAGGCATAGCAATTGCGAGGTCTTTATCGCAATTGCGAAGAAGGCCTGGGCCAGCAGAGTTCGCAATTGCGATAAAGACCTCGCAATTGCTATGCCTTCTTTGCTCGCATTTGCGCAGAGTTCGCAAATGCGAACAAACTTTCACAATTGCGAGGGAGTCTGGGAAGGGCAGGGATCGCAATTGTGATCATTTCATCGCATTTGCGGAGGATCAGGTTCGCAATTGCGAACATACCTTCGCAATTGCAAAGGCAGCAGAAGTGTGGGGAACTTCGCATTTGCGATGGTTCTTTGCATTTGCGAAGCTCAGGTCACAAAATTGACATCCGCAGCTGGTCAAAACATAAGTTAGACGGGATTTTTTATTCATTCTCCCATTTTTCAAATCCTAAACTTCAAGAGGCGATTTCCTAGCACAAGTTCTTCCCCAAATCATAGGTAAAAGATTCTTAACTCATTTCTTTCAATCCATTTCATGTTTTTACAAGATTTTATCCTAGAATCTAGTGTTTTTCATGGTGGAATTGGGTGTTTTTGGGTAGAACTTTAGGAATTTCAAAATTTGGGGATTTCGGACCTCNGACGGTCCCGAAGGGTTCGTAGTAATATATGAGACCTGGGCGTATGTCCGGAATCGAATTCCGAGGTCCCTGGCCCGAGAAGAAATTGATAAGACTGAAAATGTAATAATTTAAAAGATTCGATCTTGTTGGTATCGGGCCCGTATTTTGGTTCCAGAGCCCGGTACAAGTCCGTTATGATATTTAAACCTTATCTGTGAAATTTGGCGAAAACCAGAATTGATTTGACGTGATTCGGACCTTTGGTTGAGAAAATAGAAGTTCTGAAACTATCTTGAAAATTTCATGCAATTTGGTGCAAAATTCATAGTTCTAGGTGTTATTTTGGTGATTTGATCGCATGAGCAAGTTCCTATGATGTTTTAATACTTGTGTGCATGTTTGGTTTGGAGCCCCGAGGGCCCGGGTGAGTTTTGGAACTTAGAAATTTACTGGTGTAACTGGTGTCTGTTGCATGCCTTTGATCTCGCAATTACGAGATCTGGCTTCGCAAATGCGAACAAACTTTCACAATTGCGAGGGAGTCTGGGAAGGGCAGGGATCGCAATTGTGATCATTTCATCGCATTTGCGGAGGATCAGGTTCGCAATTGCGAACATACCTTCGCAATTGCAAAGGCAGCAGAAGTGTGGGGAACTTCGCATTTGCGATGGTTCTTTGCATTTGCGAAGCTCAGGTCACAAAATTGACATCCGCAGCTGGTCAAAACATAAGTTAGACGGGATTTTTTATTCATTCTCCCATTTTTCAAATCCTAAACTTCAAGAGGCGATTTCCTAGCACAAGTTCTTCCCCAAATCATAGGTAAAAGATTCTTAACTCATTTCTTTCAATCCATTTCATGTTTTTACAAGATTTTATCCTAGAATCTAGTGTTTTTCATGGTGGAATTGGGTGTTTTTGGGTAGAACTTAGGAATTTCAAAATTTGGGGATTCGGACCTCAATTTGAGGTCGGATTCCCAAACCAATTGTATATTCGGGCTCGGGGGTGAATGGGTAATCGGGTTTTGGTCCGAATTTCGGATTTTGACCAAGCGGGCCCGAGGTCAATTTTTGAATTTTTGGGAAAAATGTTGGGGAATCTATAATTATGCATTGGAATTGAATTCTTTAGCGTTAATTGATGTTATTAAGTTGATTATGGCTAGATACGAGTGGATTGGTGGTTGGATCGAGAGGTAAAGCGGTATTTGAGCTTTGAATTGCCCTTTGGCTTGAGGTAAGTGTTTTGTGATTGGTACTGATGTGGTGGGATCGGGTTGCATGCCGCAACAGGAGGAATAAGGGTGAAATGTGATTGTCTGGTGGGATCGGGTTGCGCGCTGCAACAAGGAGCAATAAGGGCGGATAGGTGGGATCGGGTTGCACGCCGCAACAGGAGGAATAAGGGTGATATATTGAGGAGTAATAAGGGTGGACTGGTGGGATCGGGTTGCACGCCGCAACAAGGAGTAATAAGGGTGAATGTTCATTTTGTTATTAATTATATGGTGGGATCGGGATGCGCGCCGCATCATTTGTTATTATGTATTCTTTTCTGGTGAGATTCATTATTGTGGTGTTGAAACTCTCTTAAGGATTGGTTATAGCTGAGCATTGGAAGAAAGACGGGATTCCGTATGTATGTAATGCAAGTTCTGTCCTATTTCATTTCGTATTTTCTTCTTGCTTTATTATAAACGATTGCAGGATTTATTGTTTATGCCCCACCTTAGCCTCGTCACTACTTCGTCGAGGTTAGGCTCGGCACTTACCAATACATGGGGTCGGTTATACTGATACTGCACTTTGCACTTTCTGTGCAGATTTCGGAGCTGGTAGTGGCTGATCGAGAGGTCGGTTGATGATACTTCAGTCAGGAGACCCAAGGTAGTTCTGCAGGCATGCGCAGGCCCTCGCGTCCCCTCCTACATACTGTATCTCTGTTTTATTTACTTTCGAGACAGATGTATTCTTTTCTTTCAGACCAGTATTTGTAGTAATCTGTAGAAAGTTTGTGAGTTGTGACACCAGTTTCTGGGTGGTGACTGTTCCGGTTTTTCTATCAATAGTATAAAATGATCAGTTAATTATGTTCTTCCGCATTTAATTCTATTGATTTAGCTTTGTTTATCTTTAATTATAACAAGTAAAGGAAAAAGGTGATTTTAACTCAATCGTTGGTTTTCCTAGCGGGTGCAATGTTAGGCGCCATCACGGTCCTGACGGTGGGCAATTCGAGTCGTGACAAGTTGGTATCAGAGCACTAGGTTGCCTAGGTCTCACAATTCATAGACATGCTTGGTAGAGTCTGAGGGATCGGTACGAAGACGTCTGTGCTTATTCCCCAGAGGCTACGCAGTTTGGAATAATTTCACTTCTATTCATCTTTGTCGTGCGGTTTGATCTCTCAATGCTAATTGAACTCTCTACTATGTTCTTTCGCAGATGCCGAGAACACGTACCACTTCATCAGTTGATCAGCAGCCCAAGCCCCCAGTGGCAGCTCCTACGAGGGGCAGAGGATGAGGCCGAGGCCATGCTAGAGGATGAGGCAGGGGCAGGGATCACCCCAGAGCTTGAGAAGCAGCACCAGCGGCGGAGCCTCAGGTAGAGTTTGATGATGAGGTTTTGGCCCAGACCGTTCCAGCGGGGCCAGCTCAGGTTCTTAGAGGGGTTCATCGCTACCCCGGTACTTTAGGATGCTTTGGTCCATCTAGTGGGCCTTATGGAGAGTGTTACTCAGGCCGATATACTTCCTATAGCACCAGCCGTCTCTCGCGCTGGGGAGGAGCACAGACTCCCGCTACTCACACTCCGGAGCAGATGGCTCCCCAATTTTAGACTCCAGCAGCTCAGCCAGTTGGGGTAGTCCCGCCGGGTGTTGTAGCACAGACCGGCGATGGATCAGCTATGTCTTCTGAGGACTTGTGGAGAATCGACAGGTTTACCAAGCTTTTCACTACTACCAATGGCGGTACATCTTCAGAGGTAGGGCTATTTATCGGGCGGATTGGGCGGTTATTTACTCTTAACGGTTTGGCTTATCGATAATCGGCTTTTAAATGTATTAATCCGCTAGCCACCCAATAAGATATCGGGCAGATTGATATCGGTTTTGCTCTTATCGGGCGGTTATCGGGCGGTTTATCGGCCTAATTCAATCTAAGAATGATGTAGTGTGTCATGTGTTGTAGAGTGAAAAAAGCAGAACACATTGCATAGAGAGTGACAACCATGATAAGGTTACTGTAAGACGTTGGACAAGGACAAAGATAGGTACAGTTATATCCTTTAAGGAGGTCTGATGGTGTATGACTTCTTATGAAGTACTAATTACTAAAAGTTTCCTTCTATTTAGTGGAATAGGTGTGTTACAGAGAATGTTTGAATAGTTCAAGCAAGGTGACACGACTGTTCTAAGGATAAAATGTACATCTGTCAACTGTCATGAGAGGCGCTAAACTTAGTATCACATGAGGTTATGAGAAGATGAGTTGAGTGTCAAATATATGACAGGATTACCGAGTGAGAATAAGTTAACGTAAAGTTCTAAGACTATGTCTTTTTGGCTTTAATCCATGTGGGGAACTCTATCATTAATAACTAGATCGCATGAGCATCTGTTGTTCCGGTCCCTAGACTAGGGTTAGAGATAGAGTACTGGAAGTGGAAGGGTTTTTGACATTCAATATATATATGGAGATATATATATATATATATATATATATATATATATATATATATATATATATATATATATATATATATATATATTCTTAACGATTTAACAGATTATCCATTAAGAAAATATAATCCGCCCCCAAACCGATAAGTTGTTAATAAAAAAATTTCAATCTGTTCCCCGTCCGTTAAACCGTTAACCCGATACCAATAACCATTAAGCTTCGATTTTGGTTCAGTATTGAACACCCCTATTCAGAAGATCCCCAAGACTCTTTGGACAGTTGCCATGAGGTTTTGTGGAACATGGGGATAGTGGAGACCAATGGGGTCGACTTTTCTACTTTTCATCTTTCAGGTTCCGCCAAGAAATGGTGGAGGGATTATTGTTTGGCCAGACCAACTAGGTCACCAGCTCTCACTTGGGGCCAGTTCTCTCATCTATTCTTGGAGAAGTATCTGCCTATCACTCAGAGAAAGGACTATCGGAGGCAGTTTGAGCGCCTTCAGCAGAGTTCTATGACCGTTACCCAGTATGAGACCAGATTTGTTAATTTGGCCCGTCATGCTCTTCTTATACTTCCCACCGAGAGAGAGAGGGTGAGGAGGTTTATTGAGGGACTTGCTCAGCCTATC
This sequence comes from Nicotiana attenuata, assembly GCF_001879085.1. Taxonomy (NCBI): domain Eukaryota; kingdom Viridiplantae; phylum Streptophyta; class Magnoliopsida; order Solanales; family Solanaceae; genus Nicotiana; species Nicotiana attenuata. The sequence continues at coordinate 285,521 of NW_017670574.1, read as the reverse complement.
AAATTGCAGATGGCTAAGGAGACAGGGAGTGAGATTTCTTTTCAGGATGCAACCAATGTGGCCATGCGAGTTGAGATGGTTTTAGCTCAGGGGAGTGGTCAGGGGTCTGACAAGAGGCCTCGTCACTCCGGTGCATTCAGTGGGGCCTAATCTGGAGCTCGAGGTACTTTTGGTAGAGGCCATCATCCCAGGTCGTTTCATTCAGCACTTCAGACATCCCATGGAGCTTCAGGGGGTCGTAGTCCTTATGTACCTCCTTTAGAGCAACCAGCTTATAGTTCACCATTAGCTCCTATAAGAGCACCTCTTCTTAAGAGTTACTATCGCGGTCATCCGGCCCGTCAGGGTCAGTCTCAGTTTCCCCAGCCGCAGTATGCAGATGGATGTTTTGAGTGTGGTGAGTATGGGCATGTCCGGAGGACCTGTCCGAGATTAGTTGGTGTTTAGTCACAGCAACAGAGTTCTCGTGCCATAATTCCGGCACCGCCTGCCCAGCCAGCTAGACGTAGGGGTCAGGGAGCCAGAGGTAGGGGTCAGTCCACTAGAGGTGGAGGTCAGGCAGTTAGATGTGGAGGTCAGGCCGCTAGAGGTGGAGTCCAGCCAGCAGGAGGTCATCCCAGGGATATGGTTCAGGGTGGTGGGGCCCAGCCCCGATGTTATGCTATCCTTGCTAAGCCTGAGGCTGAGGCATCCGATGTCGTTATCACAGGTACAATTTCAGTTTGCAGTAGAGATGCTTCAGTTCTATTTGATCTAGGGTCTACATACTCCTATGTGTCATCTTATTTTGCTTTATATTTGGTTGTGCCTCGTGATTCTTTGAGTTCTCCCGTGTATGTGTCCACGCCAGTAGGGGATTTAATTATTGTAAACCGTGTCTATCGTTCATGTGTGGTTGTTATTGGGGGTCTTGAGACTAGTGTAGATCTCCTACTTCTCGATATGGTTGACTTCGATGTTATTTTGGGGATGGATTGGTTGTCACCTTAGCATGCTATATTGGACTATCACGCCAAGACCGTGACCTTAGCCTTGCCGGGGTTGCCTCGATTGTAGTGGAGAGGGACTCCTGGTCATTCTATCAGTAGGGTTATTTCTTATATGAAGGCTTGACGTATGGTCGAGAAGGGGTGTTTGGCTTATTTGGTCTATGTTCGTGATTCCAGTGCGGAGGTTCCTTCCATGGATTCTGTACCGATTATTCGTGAGTTTCCAGATGTATTTCCTGCAGACCTGCCAGGGATGCCACCCGACAGCGATATTGACTTCTGCATTGATTTGGCTATAGGCACTCAGCCCATTTCTATTCCGCCATAATGCATGGCCCTGCCAGAGTAGAAAGAATTGAATGATCATTTGCAAGATTTACTTGATAAGGGCTTTATTAGACCTAGTGTCTCGCCCTGCGGTGCGCTGATGTTGTTTGTTAAGAAGAAGGATGGATTGATGAGGATGTGCATAGGCTATTGCCAGTTGAACAAAGTCACCATCAAGAACAAGTATCCATTGTCGAGGATTGATGATTTATTTGATCAGCTTCAGGGTGCCAGGGTGTTTTCAAAGAGCGATTTGAGGTCTGGCTACCATCAGTTGAGGATTACGGCATCCGATGTCCCTAAGACAGCTTTTCTCACTCGGTATGGGCATTATGAGTTTCTAGTAATGTCATTTGGGTTGACAAATGCCCTAGCAACATTTATGGATTTGATGAACCGGGTGTTAAAGCCCTATCTGGATTCCTTTGTGATTGTTTTCATTGATGATATCTTGATCTACTCCTGCAGCCAAGAGAAGCATAAGCAGCATCTTCGGATTGTTCTTCAGACTCTGAGAGACAGCCAATTATATGATAAATTTTCGAAATGTGGGTTTTGGTTGAGTTCAGTTGCTTTCTTGGGTCACGTTGGGTCAGTAGAGGGTATTCAGGTGGATCCTAAAAAGATTGAGGCAGTCAAGGACTGGCCTAGACCTATATAGCTATAGAGATCCAGAGTTTCTTGGGTTTGGCGAGTTATTACCGTTGGTTTGTGGAGGGTTTTGCATCCATAGAAACACCGATGACCAGGTTGACCAAGAAAGGTGCCCCGTTCAGGTGGTCGGACGAGTGTGAGGCGAGCTTTCAGACGCTCAAGACAGCTTTGACTACGGCGCCGGTGTTGGTGTTGCCCACAGGTTCAGGGCCATATACGATATACTGTGACGCATCTCGTATTGGACTTAGTGCAGTGTTGATGCAGAATGGCAAGGTTATTGCATATGCTTCGCGGTAGTTGAAGATTCACGAGAAGAATTATCCAGCTCATGACTTGGAGCTAGCAGCCATTGTTCACGCGCTGAAGAATTGGAGGCATTATTTATATGGCATGTCGTGTGAGGTGTTCACGGATCATAAGAGTTTGCAGTATTTGTTGAAGTAGAAGGAGCTAAATTTGAGGTAGAGAAGGTGGTTGGAGCTATTGAAGGACTATGATATCACCATCTTGTATCATCTCAGGAAGGCCAATATGGCAGCGGATGCTTTGAGTAGGACGTCGGCTAGTATAGGTAGCTTTGCGTATATTCCAGTCAGTGAGAGACCGCTTGCTTTGGATGTTCAAGCTTTGGCCAATCAGTTCGTGAGGCTGGATGTTTCTGAGCCCAGCCGTGTTCTAGCTTGTACAGTCGGTCGGTCTTTATTATTTGAGCGTATCAGAGATCGGCAGTATGATGATCCTCATTTGCTTGTCCTTCGGGACACAGTGTGGCACGGAGATGCCAAGCAGGTTACAGTTGGATATGACGAAGTTTTTAGGATGCAGGGTTGAGTTTGTGTGCTTAATGTGGATGGACTTCGTGAGTTGATTCTAGAGGAGGCCCATAGTTCCCGGTATTCTATTCATCCGGGCGCCGCCAAGATGTATCAGGACTTGTGGCAGCATTATTGGTGGAGGAGGATGAAGAAGGACATTGTTGCATATGTAGCTTGGTGTTTGAATTGTCAACAAGTAAACTACGAGCATCAATAACCTGGTAGTTTGCTTTAGAAGATTGAGATTCCTGAGTGGAAGTGGGAGTGTATCAGTATGGATTTCGTTGTTGGACTCCCACGGACTTAGAGGAGGTTCGATGCAGTATGGGTCATTGTGGATAGGCTGACTAAGTCGGCGCATTTCAATCCTGTGGCGGTTTCCTATTCGTCGGAGCGGTTGGCAGAGATCTATATACGCGAGATCGTTCGGCTTCATGGTGTGCCCGTGTCTATCATTTCTTACCGAGGTACGCAGTTTACCTCGCATTTCTGGAGGGCAGTACAGTGTGAGTTGGGTAATCGGGTAGAGTTGAGCACAACATTTCATCCTCAGGCGGACGGACAGTTCGAGCGTACTATTCAGATTTTGGAGGATATGCTCCGCGCCTTTGTTATTGACTTTGGAGGTTCTTGGGATCAGTTCTTGCCGTTAGCGGAGATTGCCTACAACAACAGCTATCAGTCGAGCATCCAGATGGCTCCCTATGAGGCATTATATGGTAGACGGCGTCGATCGCCAGTTGGGTGGTTTAAGCCGGGAGAGGCTCGGTTATTGGGTACAGATCTAGTGCAGGATGCCTTGGATAAGGTTAAGATCATTTAGGATAGACTTCGTACAGCTCAGTCCAGGCAAAAGATTTATGCCGATCGTAAAGTTTGTGATGTGGCATTCATGCTCGGAGAGCGAGTGTTTCTTCGAGTGTCGCCCATGAAGGGCGTGATGAGATTTAGGAAGAGGGGCAAGCTAAGCCCTAGGGTCATCGGGCCTTTTGAGATCCTTGATCGAGTGGGAGAGGTGTCTTACAGACATGCGTTGCCGCCAGGTTTATCAGCTGTGCATCCAGTGTTTTATGTGTCCATGCTTCGAAAGTATCACGACGATCCATCCCACGTGTTAGACTTTAGCACTGTCCAGTTGGACAAGGATTTGACCTACGAGGAGGAGTCGGTAGCTATTCTAGACCGGCAGGTTCGACAGTTGAGGTCGAAGAGTTACCCTTCGGTTCGTGTGCAGTGGAAAGGCCAGCCTGTTAAGTCAACTACCTGGGAGTCCGAGTCTGATATGCGGAGTAGATATCCCCATCTTTTCACCGACTCAGGTACTTTTCTATGTCCGTTCGAGGACGAACGGCTGTTTTAGAGGTGGAGAATGTGATGACCCAAAGGGTCATCTTCTGTTTTAGAATCTGATTCCGTGTTCCGGGGCCTTGAAAGCCTCATTTTATCTCTCCTCGATTTGCGTGCGCAGTCCGGGCATGTATCCGGAAAGCCCTTATGTGAAAAATTTAAGAAATGATGATTTTTGGCCTAAAAAGTTATTTTTTGTTTACTTCGGTCAACGCTTTGGTTAAACGGACTCGGACCCGTGTTCCGACGGTCCTGGAGGGTTCGTAGTAAAATATTGGACCTGGGCGTATGCCCGGAATCGAATTCCGAGGTCCCTGGCCCGAGAAATGAATTTTTGAAGGAAATTGATAAGACTGAAAATGCAATAATTTAAAAGATTTGATCTTGTTGGTATCGGGCCCGTATTTTTGTTCCGGATCCCGGTACATGTCCGTTATGATATTTAAACCTTATTTGTGAAATTTGGTGAAAACCGGAAATGATTTGACATGATTCGGACCTTTGGTTGAGAAAATAGAAGTTTTGAAACTATCATAAAAATTTCATGCAATTTGGTGCTAAATTCATAGTTCTAGGTGTTATTTTGTCAATTTTATCGCATAAGCAAGATCGTATGATGGTTTAAGACTTGTGTGCATGTTTGGTTTGGAGCCCCGAGGGCAAAGGTGAGTTTTGGATAGGCTACAGAGTGATTTTGGAACTTAGAAATTTGTTGGTGTAACTGGTGTCTGTTGCAGGCCTCTGATCTCGCAATTACAAGATCAGGCTTCGCAAATGCGAGCAAAGAAGGCATGCAATTGCGAGGTCTTTATCGCAATTGCGAAGAAGGCCTGGGCCAGCAGAGTTCGCAAATGCGAACAAACCTTCACAATTGTGAAGGGAGTCTGGGAAGGGCAGGGATCGCAATTGCGATCATTTCATCGCATTTGCGGAGGATCATGTTCGCAATTGCGAACATACCTCCGCAATTGCGAAGGCAGCAAAGTGTGGGGAACTTCGCATTTGAGATGGTTCTTCGCATTTGCGAAGCTCAGGTCGCAAATGGGACATCTGCAGCTGTTCAAAACATAAGTTAGACGGGATTTTTCATTCATTCTCCCATTTTTCAAAACCTAAACTTCAAGAGGCGATTTTCCTAGGGCAAGTTCTTCCCCAAATCATAGATAAATGATTCTTAACTCATATCTTTCAATCCATTTCATCCTTTTACAAGATTTCATCCTAGAATCTAGGTTTTTTCATGGTGGAATTGGGTGTTTTTGGGTAGAACTTAGGAATTTTGAAATTTGGGGATTTGGACCTTAACTTGAGGTCGGATTCCAAAACCAATTGTATATCCGGGCTCGGGGGTGAATGGGTAATCGGGTTTTGGTCCGAATTTTGGGTTTTGACCAAGCAGGCCCGGGGTCAATTTTTGACTTTTTGGGGAAAATGTTGGGGAATCTATAATTATGCATTGGAATTGATTTCTTTAGCGTTAATTGATGTTATTAAGTTGATTATGGCTAGATACAAGCGGATTGGTGGTGGAATCGAGAGGTAAAACGGTATTTGATCTTTGAATTGCCCGTTGGCTTGAGGTAAGTGTTTGGTCTAACCTTGATTCGAGGGATTAGGGATCCCCGACTTGCTTGCTATGTGGAAATTCCATGTGTGTGGCGTATAGGTGTGGTGACGAGCACCTTTGCATCGCCAAATTTCCTGTTTAGCATGTTCCCTTCCTCGTTTCCTAATATACATTGCTTTCCTGTCTTAATTGCTGCTTGCTTATTGATGCTTCCATGTCTAATTGCTTTTTATTAAATGTTGTTTCTCTATTGACGTTATTATTTAATCCGTAGATTCATTTTTCACACTATTGGTTTACGTTGGTTTGTTGGTGCTTCATGGTACACTTTGGTTAGACTCATTGTATAGTGTTAACTGGTGAAGTTTCATAATTGTAATGATCTTCCATTATTTTGATTTGAGGTATAAGTGTTGAGGAGGATTTGAGTTAATTTGTGAAATGCTTGTTCTTATTTTGTGATTGGTACTGATGTGGTGGGATCAGGTTGCACGCCGCAACAGGAGGAATAAGGGTGAAATGTGATTGTCTAGTGGGATCGGGTTTCGCGCTGCAAAAAGGAGCAATAAGGGTGGACATGTGGGATCAGGTTGCATGCCGCAACATGAGGAATAAGGGTGATCTATTGAGGAGTAATAAAGGTGGACTGGTGGGATCGGGTTGCACGCCATAACAAGGAGTAATAAGGGTGAATGTTCATTTTGTTATTGATTATATGGTGGGATCGGGATGCGCGCTGCATCATTTGTTATTATGTATTCTTTTCTACTGAGATTCATTATTGTGGTGTTGTGTCACGATCCGGATTTCCCACACTCGGGAGTCGTGATGGCGCCTACTAGTGAAAGCTAGGCAAGCCAATCTTTCCAATTATTTAACCCCTTTCATTTTTAATCCCTTAACAATTGTGAATAAACATTATATAAACAGCAGAAATAATAAAACGGAAGAATAAAATGTAATAATTTAATAATAATACCGATACAAATCCATAAACATAAGCTACCCAGAACTGCTGTCACAATCTCACAGACTGTCTAAGAATACTACAAACAGGGTCTGAACAAAATAAATACATGTCTGTCTCTGAAATAGAAAAGAGCAGAAAGAAACTAGATAGGAAGGGGACGCCAAGGCCTGCGGACGCCTGCAGGACTACCTCATGTCTCCGATGGACTGAAGTCAGCAACCCCTAGCTAAGGTCCGTATGCTCTAGTACCAGAATCTGAACAAAAGAGTGCAGAGTGTAGCATCAGAACAACCGACCCCATGTGCTAGTAAGTGTCGAGCCTAACCTCGGCGAAGTAGTGACGAGGCTAGGACACAACAAATAATTAACCTACAGTTACACAGCATCTAGCAGAATAACAGTAACAGAAGTAATTCAAAAGTAACGGGGAGGGGTAACATGTTATGGGGGAAATACCAACATAAAGAATGACAGTAATAGTGGAATAAGACAATTAAGGCATTTGAACCGAAAAAAGCAAGAAATCATAACAAACAGGGAATAAGTGCACGGCATCACCCTTCGTGCTTTTACTCTCAATCATCACCAATGCAATCAAGTAATGAAAATGTGCACGACATCACCCTTCGTGATTTTACTCTCAATCCTCACCAATGCAATCAAGTAATGAAAATGTGCACGGCATCACCCTTCGTGCTTTTACTCTAATTCCTCACCAATGCAATCAAGTAATGAAAATATGTACGGCATCACCCTTTGTGCTTTATCTCTCTTCCTCACCATATAAATAAGTATGAATGTGCACGGCATCACCCTTCGTGCTTTATCACTCTTTCCTCACCATATGCATTATTTTCAATGTAAATGTGCACGGCATCACCCTTCGTGCTTTGTCACTCTTTCCTCACCCAAATAATAGCAACAATAATATCCCGGCAAGGGGATCAACAACAAGTATAAATACGTCCCGGCAAAGGAATCAACAATAAGAATTTAACACGTCCCAGCAAGGGAATAAGCTATAACCAAGCTTGTACCACTATTCAATTTATTGTACCTCAACTAGAGCCAATGCTCAACAATAACCAAATATCAAGAAGAAAGTCATAAATCTTACTCAACATGGATAGTCAACAATTTAGGCATCCGTAGTACTTATTAAGAAACACGACGATCACAATTTAAGACCCACGAGCATGCTTGACACTAACGTATAGATACTCGTCACCATACCTATACGTCGTACACTACACTAACACACAGCAAATAAGGCACAACGCCTATTCCCTCAAGCTAAGGTTAGACCAAACACTTACCTTAATGCCAGGAACACAATTCAAGCCTTAACTACCGCTTTACCTCTCGTTTCCACCAACAATTTGCTTGTATCTAGCCACAAGTTACTTAACAGTATCAATAACTGCTAAATGAATCAATCCTAATGCATGAAAATAGGTTTTCCAATGATTTCCCCAAAAAGTCAAAAATCGACCCCGGAACCACATTGTCAAAACCGTAGGTTCGAACCAAAACCCATTTATCCATTCACCCACGCAATCAATTATATAATTTGTTTTGAAAACGGACCTCAAATCGAGGTCCAAATCCCCAAAATTTGAAAATCCTAAGTTCTACCCAAAACACCCAACTTCCCCATGAAAACCCTTGATTTTGAGTTGAAATCATGTAAAAAGATGTTATAGATTAAAGAAAATGAGTTAGACATGACTTACAATCGATTTAGAGAAGAACTTTTCTTTACAAAATCGCCCAAGAGAGTTTAGGGTTTGAGGGAGTTTGAAAAATGAAGAATTTTCGGCTAAGTTATGATTTGCACTGGCGCAGATATCGCAATTGCGATGATATGTTCGCAAATGCGAATTCGCAATTGCGGCATAATATTCGCAATTGCGAAGGATGGACTATCTCTGCTTTTTCGCAAATGCGAACAATTGTTCGCAAATGCGGTGCCTGCTAAGGTCGCAATTGCGACATAAGCTTCGCAATTTTGAAGGTTCCATATCCAGCCCAGTCTTCGCAAATGCGAGCCTGGCTTCGCAATTGCGAAGCCTGCAGACCTCCAAGACACAACAGTTTTTCCTAAGTTCAAAACATTCTGTGGCCTATCCAACACTCACCCGAGCCCTCGGGGCTCAAAACCAAACATGCACGCAAGTCCAAAAATATCATACGGACTTGCTCGTGCGATCAAATCATCAAAATAACATCAATAACTATGAATTTAGCATCAAAATCAAAACAAAATCTCATGAACTCTTAAGTTCCATTTTTTGTTAACCGACGGTTCGATTCACGTCATATGAAGTCCGTTTCTTACCAAATTTTACAGGCTCAACTTAAATACCATATAAGACCTATACCGGGCTCCAGAACTAAAATACGGGCCCGATACCATCAAATTTAAACACATTTAAATTTCCCAAAACTCTTATAATTTCAATTAAACAATTTTCTTCCAAAAATTATTTCTCGGGCTTGGGACCTCGGAATTCGATTTTGGGCATACGCCGAAATCCCATATTTTTCTACGGACCCTCCGGGACTCTCAAATCACGGGTTCGGGTCCGTTTACCCAAAATGTTGACTGAAGTCAACTTAAATTAAATTTTAAAGGCAAAATTAGCATTTTCATCAAATTTTCACATAAAAGCGTTCCGGATATATGCCCGGTCCACGCACGCAAATCGGGTTAGATAAAGGAGGCTTTTAAGGCCTCGGAACACAGAATTTACTTGTAAATCAAGTGATGGCCTTTTTGGATCATCACATCCTCCACCTCTAAAATAACCGTTCGTCCTCTAACGGACATAGAAAAGAAGTACCTGAGTCGGGGAAAAGATGGGGATATCGGCTCCGCATATCGCACTCGGACTCCCAGGTAGCTGCCTCGGCAGGCTGACCTCTCCACTGAACACGAACTGAAGGGAACTTCTTCAATCTCAACTGGCGAACCTGCCGGTCTAGAATAGCTACCGGCTCCTTCTCATAGGTCAGATCCTTGTCCAATTGGACAATGCTGAAGTCTAACACGTGGGATGGATCGACGTGATACTTCTGAAGCATAGATACATGAAACACTGGATGCCCTACTGATAAATTCGGCGGCAACGCAAGTCTGTAAGCCACCTCTCCCACTCGATCAAGAATTTCAAAAGGACCAATGAACCTAGGGCTTAGCTTGCCCTTCTTCCCAAATCTCATCATGCCCTTCATAGACGACACCCGAAGCAACACCTGCTCCCCGACCATGAATGCCACATCACGAACCTTATGGTCGGCATAACTCTTTTTCCTGGACTGAGCTGTATGAAGCCTATCCTGAATGATCCTGACCTTGTCCAAGGCATCCTGTACTAGATTCGTACCCATCAACCGAGCCTCTCCCGGCTCAAACAACCCAACCGGCGACCGACACCACCTACCATATAATGCCTCATAGGGGGCCATCTCAATGCTCGACTGGTATCTGTTGTTGTAGGCAAACTCTGCTAATGGCAAGAACTGATCCCAAGAACCTCCAAAATCAATAACACATGCTCGGAGCATATCCTAAAAAATTTGAATAGTACGCTCGGATTGTCCGTCCGTCTGAGGATGAAATGCTGTGCTCAACTCGACCCGAGTACCCAACTCACACTGAACTTCCCTCCAGAAATGTGAGGTAAACTGCGTACCCCGGTCAGAAATGATAGACACGGGCACGCCATGAAGACGAACAATCTCCCAGATATAGATCTCAGCCAACCGCTCCGTGGAATACGAAACTGCCACAGGAATGAAATGTGCTGACTTGGTCAGCCTATCAACAATAACCCAAACTGCATCGAACTTCCTCTGAGTCCGTGGGAGTCCAACAACGAAGTCCATAGTGATACGCTCCCACTTCCACTCAAGAATCTCAATCTTTTGGAACAAACCTCCAGGTCTCTAATGCTCGTACTTTACCTGCTGACAATTCAAACACCGAGCAACATAGGCAACAATGTCCTTCTTCATCCTCATCCACTAATAATGCTACCGCAAGTCCTGATACATCTTAGCGGCACCCGGGTTAATAGAATACAGGGAACTATGGGCCTCCTCTAGAATCAACTCACAAAGTCCATCCACATTAGGCACACAAATACAACCCTGCATCCTCGAAACTCCATCATCTCCGATCGTAACCTGCTTGGCACCTCCGTGCCGCACTGTGTCTCTAAGGACGAGCAAATGAGGATCATCATACTGCCGATCTCGGATATGCTCAAATAATGAAGAACAAGCGATTGTGCAAGCTAACACGCGGCTGGGCTCAGAAACATCCAACCTCACAAACTGATTGGCTAAAGCCTGAACATCCAAAGCAAGCGGCCTCTCATCGACTGGAATATACGCAAGGCTGCCCATACTAGCTGACTTCCTACTCAATGCATCGGCCACTACATTAGCCTTTCCCGGATGATAGAAGATGGTGATATCATAGTCTTTCAACAGCTCCAACCACCTCCTCTGCCTCAAATTTAGCTCCTTCTGCTTGAACAAGTATTGCAAACTCTTGTGATTCGTGAACATCTCACACGACACGCCATATAAATAATGCCTCCAAATCTTCAGCGCGTGAACAATGGTTGCTAACTCCAAATCATGAACTGGATAATTCTCCTTGTGGATCTTCAACTGTCGTGAAGCATATGCAATAACCTTGCCATTCTGCATCAACACCGCACGAACGCCAATATGCGATGCATCACAATATACTGTATAAAGCCCTGAACTCGTAGGCAATACCAACATCGGCGTCATGGTCAAAGCTGTCTTGAGCTTCTGAAAGCTCGCCTCACTCTCGTCCGACCACTTGAACTGGGTACCCTTCTAGGTCAACCTGGTCATCGGGGTTACAATAGATGAAAACCCGTCCACAAATCGACGGTAATAACCCGCCAAACCCAAGAAACTCTGGATCTCTGCAGCTGATATGGGTCGAGGCCAGTTCTTGACTGCCTCTATCTTCTTCGAATCCACTTGAATACCCTATACTGATACAACATGGCCCAAGAATGCAACTGAACTCAACCAAAACTCGCACTTTGAAAACTTAGCGTACAACTGACTATCCCTTAGAGCCTGAAGAATGACTCGAAGATGCTGCTCGTGCTCCTCCCGGCTGCGGGAATAGATCAAAATATCGTCAATGATGACAATCACGAAGGAATCCAAATAAGGCCTGAACACTCGGTTCATCAAATCCATGAAAGCTGCTGGGGCATTTGTCAACCCAAATGACATCACCAAGAACTCATAATGCCCGTACCGAGTACGGAAAGCTATCTTAGGGACATCGGATGCCCTAATCCTCAATTGATGGTAGCTAGATCTCAAGTCGATCTTAGAAAACACTTGGGCACCCTGAAGTGGTCAAACAAATCATCAATCCTCGGCAATGGGTACTTATTCTTGATTGTGACCTTGTTCAACTGCCGGTAATCTATACACATCCTCATCGACCCATCCTTCTTCTTAACAAAAACCATCGGCGCACCCCAAGGCAAGACACTTGGTCTAATAAAGCCTTTATCCAGCAAGTCCTGCAACTACTCTTTTAATTCTTTCAACTCTGGCGGGGCCATACGATATGGCGGAATAGAAATGGGCTGAGTGCCCAGAGCTAAATCAATGCAAAAGTCAATGTCCCTGTCGGGTGGCATCCCAGGCAGGTCTGAAGGAAATACCTCAGGAAACTCTCGAACAACGGGCACAGAATCGATAGAGGGAACCTCAGCACTGGAATCACGAACAAACGCCAAATAGTCCAAACACCCCTTATCAACCATATGCCGATCCTTCATATATGAAATAACCCTGCTGGTAGAATGACCAGGAGTCTCTCTCCACTCCAATCAAGGCAACCCCGGTAGTGCTAAGGTCACGGTCTTGGCATGACAATCCAATATAGCATGATAAGGGGATAACCAATCCATCCCTAGAATGACATCGAAATCCACCATATCGAGAAGAGGGAGATCTACATGGGTCTCAAGACCCCCAATAACAACCAGCAAGCATGATAAACACGATCTACCATAATAGAATAACCCACCGGCGTAGACACATATACAGGATCACTCAAAGAATTACGAGGCACAACTAGATAAGGGGCAAAATAAGATGATACATAAGAATACGTGGACCCTGGATCAAATAGAACTGAGGCATCTCTAATGCACACTGAAATCGGAGGCCTCAGCCTCAGGTCTACCTGGCATAGCGTAACATCAAGGCTGGGCCCCACCACTCTGAACTGCATCCCTTGGATAGCCTCCTACTGGCGGGCCTCCACCTCTAGCTGCCTGGCCTCCACCTCTAGCGGCCTGGCCTCCACCTCTAACACCTCTACCCCTACCTCTAGCTGGCTGAGCGAGCGGTGGAACACCCGATGCTAGAACCATAGCACGCGAACCCTGGTGTTGAGAACTGCTCGAGGCTCGAGGACAAAACCTAGCAATGTGCCTCGTCTCACCACAAGTGTAGCAAGACTTGGGCTGCTGAGAATGCTGACCCTGAAACTGACCCTAACAGCCTGGATAACCACTATGAAAACTCTGGAGCGGAGGTGCACTGATAGGAGCCGGTAGTGCACTGTAGGGCAACTGATCAGAATATTGCATGTGAGAACCACGGCCACCTGGAGCTCCGTGAGAAACCTGAAGTGCTGACTGAAAGGGCCTAGTAGGATGGCCTCTACCAAAAGAATCCCTGCCTCCAGACGAGGCACCACTGAATCTGCGAGAATGATGAGGCCTCTTATCAGACCCCTGACCGCTACCCTTAGCTAAAACCATCTCGACCTGCCTGGCCACATTGGCCGCATCTTGGAAAGAAATCTCGCTAGCTATCTCCTTAGCCATCTACGGTCTAATAGGCTGAGCGAGTCCCTCAATAAACCTCCTCACCCTCTCTCTCTATCTCTCTCTCTCTCGTTGGGGAGTATCAGAAGAGCATGATGAGCCAAATCAATAAACCTCGTCTCATACTGGGTGGCAGTCATAGAACCCTACTGGAGACGCTCGAACCGCCTGCGGTACTCCTCTCTCTGAGTGACTGGAAGAAACTTCTCGAGAAATAGCTGCGAGAACTGGTCCAAAGTGAGAGCTGGTGATCCAACTGGTCTGGCCAAACAATAATCTCTCCACCATTTCTTGGCGGAGCCTGACAGATGGAAAGCAGCAAAGTCAACCCCATTGGTCTCCACTATCGCCATGTTCCAAAGAACCTCATGACAACTGTCTAAGTAATCCTGGGGATCCTCTGAAGATGTGCCACCATAAGTAGAAGTGAACATCTTGGTGAACATGTCCAACCTCCACAAAGCATCAGCGGACATAGCTGCTCCATCACCGTTCTGAGCTACTACACCCGGTTGAACTGCTCCAACTGGCTGAGCTGCTGGAGTCTGAAACTGGGGAGCCATCTGCTCCGGAGTGCGGGTAGCGGGAGTCTGTACTCCTCCCCCAGCCTGAGAGATGGCTGAGTGACACTCTCCCAAAGGCCCACTAGACGGACCAAAGCATCCTGGAGTACTGGGGTAACAATGAACCCCTCTAGGACCTGATCTGGGCCTACCGGAACTGTTTGGGCCGGAACCTCATCATCAAACTTAACCTGAGGCTCCGCCACTGGTGCTGCTGCTCTAGGCTGAGCTTTGCCCCTGCCTCGGCCCCTAGCACGGCTTCGGCCTCATCCTCTGCCCTTCGTGGAAGCTGTCGTTAGGGGCTCGGGCTGCTGGTCAGTGGATGAAGAAGCACGTGTTCTCGCCATCTGCGAAAGAACAGAGTAGAAGTTCAACTAGAATTGAGAAACCAATCGCACGACAGAGAAGAATAGAAGTGAAAGTGTTCCTAACTCTGTAGCCTCTGGGGGATAAGCACAGACGTCTCCGTACCGATCCCTCAGACTCTACCAAGCTTGTCCATGGATTGTGAGACCTAAGCAACCTAGAGCTCTGATACCAACTTGTCACGACCCGGATTTCTCACCCTCGGGAGTCGTGATGGCACCTACTAGTGAAAGCTAGGCAAGCCAATCTTTCCATTATATGAATAGCGAAAATAATAAAACGAAAGAATGAAATGTAACTATTTAATAATAATACCGATACAAATCCATAAATATAAGCTACCCAGAATTGGTGTCACAATCTCATGGACTATCTAAGAATACTACAAACAGGGTCTAAACAAAAAAATTCATGTCTGTGTCTGAAATAGAAAAGAGCAGAAAAAAACTAGATAGGAAGGGGACGCCAAGGCCTGCGGATGCCGGCAGGACTACCTCAGGTCTCCGATGGACTGAAGGCAGCAACCCCTAGCTAAGGTCCGTATGCTTCGGTACCAGAATCTGCACAAAAGAGTGCAGAGTGTAGCATCAGCACAACCGACCCCATGTGCTGGTAAGTGTCAAGCCTAACCTCGGCGAAGTAGTGACAGGCTAGGACACAACAAATAATTAACCTGCAGTTACACAGTATCTAGCAGAATAACAGTAACAGAAGTAATTCAAAAGTAACGGGGAGGGGTAACATGCTATGGGGGAAATACCAACATAAAGAATGACAGTAATAGTGGAATAAGACAATTAAGGCATTTGAACCGAAAACAACAAGAAATTATAACAAACAGGAAATAAGTGCATGGCATCACCCTTCGTGCTTTTACTCTCAATCCTCACCAATGCAATCAAGTAATGAAAATGTGCATGGCATCACCCTTCGTGCTTTTACTCTCAATCCTCACCAGTGCAATCAATTAATGAAAATGTGCACGGCATCATCCTTCGTGCTTTATCTCTCTTCCTCACCATATAAATAAGTATGAATGTGCACGGCATCAGCCTCTGTGCTTTATCACTCTTTCCTCACCATATGCATTATTATCAATGTAAATGTGCACGGCATCACCCTTCGTGATTTGTCACTCTTTCCTCACCCAAACAATAGCAACAACAATATCCCGGCAAAGGGATCAACAACAAGTATAAATACATCCCAGCAAGGGAATCAACAATAAGAATTTAACACGCCCCAGCAAGGGAATCAGCTATAACCAAACTTGTACCACTAATCAACTTCGCAATCGAACCTCAACTAGAGCCAATGCTCAAGAATAACTAAATATCAAGAAGAAAGTCATAAATCTTACTCAACATGGATAGTGAAAAATTTAGGCATACGTAGTACTTATTAAGAAACACGACGATCACAATTAAGACCCACGGGCATGCTTGACACCAACGTATAGATACTCGTCACCATACCTATACGTCGTACACTAAACTAACACACAGCAAATAAGGCACAACACCTATTCCCTCAAGCTAAGGTTAGACCACACACTTGCCTCAATGCCATGAACACAATTCAAGCCTCAACTACCGCTTTACCTCTCGTTTCCACCAACAATTTGCTTGTATCTAGCCACAAGTTACTTAACGGTATTAATAAATGCTAAATGAATCAATTTTAATGCATGAAAATAGGTTTTCCAATGATCTCCCCAAAAAGTCAAAAATCGACCCCGGGCCCACATGGTCAAAACCCGAGGATCGAACCAAAACGCGATTACCCATTCACCCACAAACTCAATTATAGAATTTGTTTTGGAATCGGACCTCAAATCGAGGTCCAAATCCCCAAATTTGAAAATCCTAAGTTCTACCCAAAACACCCAATTTCCCCCATGAAAGCCCTTGATTTTGAGTTGAAATCATGTAAAAAGATGTTATAGATTAAAGAAAATGAGTTAGAAATGACTTACAATCGATTTGGAGAAGAACTTTTCTTTAGAAAATCGCCCAAGAGAGTTTAGGGTTTGAGGGAGTTTGAAAAATGAAGAATTTTCGGCTAAGTTATGATTTGCACAGGCGCATATATTGCAATTGCAATGATATGTTCGCAAATGCGAATTTGCAATTGCGGCCAAAGATTCACAATTGCGAAGGATGGCCTATCTCTGCTTTTTCGCAAATGCGAACAATTGTTCGCAAATGCGGTGCTTGCTAAGGTCGCAATTGCGACATAAGCTTAGCAATTGCGAAGTTTCTCTATCCAGCCCAGTCTTCGCAAATGCGATGGGTGTTCGCAAATGCGAGCTCGCAATTGCGAGCCAGGCTTGCGAAGCCTGCAGACCTGCAACACACAGCAGTTTTGTCGCACCCTATTTTTCTCGCGAAATCGGATTTATGACATTTGGGAGGACAACTCGTTCCCTTTAGGGGAATTGGGTTTGAATTGAAGAGTCGCCACCTAATGATTAAAGTGCATTAGGACACTAAGAAGGGTTTGATTTGAGTAACCAGAGATTGGGTAAGGGCTTGAACTTATCCCGAGGGGAAGGTGTTAGGCACCCCTCAAGATCCACTAGTGTGGTTCCCGGCCAGACTATTGTTGTGAACTTAAGCGCAAATAACACATAGGCAAATAAAGACTTCAAGTAAGAGGGGATTTTCACATAATGGTTACAAATAAACAAAGTTAGAAAGAACCAAAAGAAAGCTGATTTTTTCTTAAAGAAATGGTTTGAAATTGGAGAAGAAACAAAGAAACAAGGGAGGGGGGTCCTAGGTTTATAAATAATATGGATCACCCCATACAACATCTGGTAATCACTCCTCAGTTAGGGGCTACACGTGATGTTATCGCATGGTCATCATATCCATATCTACCCTTTCCCACCCCGTTAGGGTATTAGAGCGCAGAATGGTCTCGTTTACTTATTGCATGCTATAACCCGCCCAAATCCTATCAGTCCCGGAGGCATTTAGGACTACTAAGCCTAAAGGGAAGGGATATTAGGCTTGTTTATAGTTTCAAAGGCAAAACTCTAAGGCGACATACAAAAATACGTATAGCAAGTTGGGGAAGCACATAACAAGTAAAAGGCTCAGATATACCTCCTTTGACAGAGAAGCACATAATTTAGCATGTCTTGCACATACTGTTTAGGGTCTGATTAAAACTTAAAGGTTGAGGCAGGCTGATTTGTTACATAGTTCAGATAAGAAGCCCGAATCAGGCCTACCTGCTGGTTGTAGTTAATAAAATCTGATTCAGTTTATAAAGTTTACCCTATGGTTTGCCTAAGTGTTGGACGAGGGTCCTATAGGCATGATATCTACTGATTTCAGAAACAATGAAGTAAACTGAATATATACTGATTTGAGAAAAGTTGTCAGTTATTAAAGAAAGGCAAGTTTTAGCGAGAGATCATAAGTTCTGCAACTGATGGTACGTCATTATTACTGGTTTTAGACTTATAAGTGAGTGAAGCGATTCACACTTGATTAATAGTTCCTATAGGCATGCTTTCTATGCGTTGTTGATTTTTAAACACTTTTATGGAAGGACCAGCCCTCAAGTGTCCAAGTTCAGAGGGAACTCAAGGTCCCAAGGCAAGGCTCACAAGAGAGGGGCAGAACTTAGGGACTAAGAGAGAGTGCAAGTGCAGAAATAGAGTGCTGAAAGGGGGAAAAGGAAAGGGAAACAATTACAAATAAATACACATAGGGGTGCAGGGGAAATAGGGAAGTTGAAAGAAGCAAGAGCAGGCTGTGGGCATACCCAGCAATAGGGA
This sequence comes from Nicotiana attenuata, assembly GCF_001879085.1. Taxonomy (NCBI): domain Eukaryota; kingdom Viridiplantae; phylum Streptophyta; class Magnoliopsida; order Solanales; family Solanaceae; genus Nicotiana; species Nicotiana attenuata. The sequence continues at coordinate 267,222 of NW_017670574.1, read as the reverse complement.
GTGCTAGTGTGCCCATAAGCCTGTTAGAACACACTGTTTAGAGGCTGGGATTCCAAAGGATCCAATTTTAATTCATAGACAATAACTTATATATTGCCATGTCTTAAATCATTTCTCAAACACATAAGGGGGTAGGGAGTAGGGACTCATAGCAGAAACAAACGGAAAGAGGCCACCATACTAATTTAAATATTGAACTCCACAGAAACAGCAAGTAGAAATGAATACATAAACTGTAAAGAAACACATTGTTGTGATGTTGAAGCTTAAATCAGGACATACCAGTTTCAAAGAAACAAATAAAGAAAAGTAGTAGGTCTTGTAAACAGGCCACAGTGCAGACAAGAAGAGAGAACATTATTATGTGTGAGTATGAGTTCAGAAGGATTGTGAAATTCTGTTGAGTTTGTGAAAGGTTCGTGCCTTTATAGTGTGAAAATCAGACAGAAATAAGGCAAGAAAGTAGTTAAGAAACTGAATATCAATTAAGAATCAATCATACACAAGACTTCCTTTAATTAAGGAATTCAAAAACGGGTAAAAACTATTTGAGGAAAGAGATTAAATAAGCACTTTGTGCAAAGTAGGCAATTAGGGGTAAATACATAGAAGTTTTATTGAAGTACAGAATTTTGAAATACGCGGTTGTACAATTAAGGTAAGAAAATCAATTAGTAGCCAATAAATTAGAGGTCAGAGTTTTTGTATGAATGAACCAAGTCAGAAAAGCTGAGAAAGGTTTTTAACTTAAGTCGAGTCACAGGGAAAATCAGCAAACAAGGAAAGAAAATCAATCAGACCTATTCAGAAGGGAGTCTGAACTAATCACAAATTCGAAAGCCATTTTAGAGGGAAGTTCATCACATATAAAGAGCATACAGACATGTCACACATGAAAGAAGATGTCGTGTCATTGTAAAATCAGTAGAAAAATCCAGTGTAAAAGAGTTTAGAAGAGTTTAGCAAAATTCAGAGTCATATGAAAGACAAGGATGTCCCAACTCAGTTCAGAGACTCGAAATTGGTCTGAAGAGTTGGGGGTTTTGAAATAAAACCCTAGTTCAGGCAAATCACATAGTCAAACTTGGAAGAACCCCCAAATTCTAGGGTTTCCACCATTAATCAAGTGCAAAGATGAGAGGGCAAGTAATTAAATCGAAACAGGTTCGGAGGTCTCAGAAAACAACTGAAACTTCTAACACGTTTCTTTCAGCAACAGAAACTTATGAGAAACATGTTAGAAAAGTAACATGCAGAACACAGTAGAAGAGCTCAAAGAAAACAGAGTAGAAGAAACTAATTCAAAACTGTAATGACCCGCCTTGTCGTTTTAAGAATTTACGCCTTGTTCAACAACTAAAGGACTCGAGCATCTTCATAATATGTAGTATGACTCGCGTATGTGGTCGAGTTTAGTTTTCGGAAGAGTCGAAATTAAATTTAAAGAAAAATTCTCATTTGGAAGCTTAAATAAAAAGAGTTGACCGGAGAGTTGACTTTTGAGCAAACGACTGTCGACGCCCCCTTTTTCCTCGCGGAATCGGGTTCACGACATTTGGGAAGACAACTCTTTTCCCACTTTGGGAATTGGGTTTTTTGAGAGTTTGGAGAGTCGCCACCTAATGATTATAGTGCATTAGGACACTTTTAGAAGAATTAAAGATGCAGACCGGAGTTTTGGGTAAGGGCTTGAAATTATCTCGAGGGGAAGGTGTTAGGAAACCCTCAAGATCCACTAGTGTGGTTCCCGGCCATGCTACCATTGTGACTTTAGATGTAAAAAATAAACAAGTACAAGAAGCACAAAAGGTTTAAAGAAGTGCTGAATTTTAAAGGAGTAATTTTGTAAAAAAACGTGCAAGTGGAGAAAAAGGTCAAGTACTTAGTGCAAATAATCCGAAAAGATCATGCGAGAAGCAGGAATTGAAAATGCAATAGCTTTAAAGATTCAGAAAATTTTATTAAACTAATAAAGAAGGAGAAAGGGGTCCTAGGTTTATACATTACATGGATCATTCGCACAACACTGGTACTCAATTGTACGCGGAGTGTTAACGTGTAATCATCATCTCCATGTCTACCCTTCCCACCCTGTTAAGGTATTAAAGCGCGGAACGGTATTGTTTACTTATCGCATGCTACTACCCGTCCCAATCCTATTAGTCCCGGGGTATTAGGACTTCTAATCCTAAAGGGGAAGAAAGGGATGGGGGCCTTTGTGGAGTTTAAAGGATAAAATTCTAGCTCGACATTCAAAACAAGTATCAAGTAAAAGGGGAGGACAAGCAAGCATACAAGGCTCAAATTAACCCCAGAAGTCAAACAATCATTTAGTTTAACATGCCTTGACAAATACTGATTTGGTCTTAGATTAAATTAAGCAGCGAGCGGACTGGTTCAACACATGTATTTAAACAGAGAGTCTGCATTAGGCAACTCGGATACAGTTGTCAGGGACTGGCCCAATTCATTAATTAGCCAACCCTTGTTTATGAGTTGAAATAAAAAACCTAGGCGTAGGATCTATTAAATTCAGGAAAAAGATGCAAAGAGGTACCAGTAGTTTCAGAAAAGATGCAAGTTGATTTTAGAAAAA
>NW_017670574.1:252914-264027 GCF_001879085.1 Nicotiana attenuata | reverse complement strand
TGATTTCTAACCCCTGGGATACTAAGAAAAGTAAAGATCCCTCCCACACCCTTTTACTATACCCCCGAGTTTCATACAAAATTATTACTAACCCAATGAATCAAACTGGAAATTAAAGGATACATCAAAAGCTAACTAGCTAGATTCGAGTAGCCTAATTCAACCTTAATGTCTAATAACATGCGATTGAGCCACTTCCGGGATCCAGATTTCCAAAGCCTTCTCTTTATCCAAGGTGCTTCAAAGTTCCAAGGAATCTCAGGGATTCCAGGCATTGCTTACACCCAGGATACTACCAGAATTAGAATAGTGCAGTGTGGAAGAGCCGACTCTCATGCATCCAAGTTCAGAGGGAGCTCGGTGGTCCCAAAGCATGGCTTGCAAGAGAGGGGCAAAACTTATAGCTAAGAGTAAATGCAAAGTGAAAGGGAATTTGGGGGGGATGACAGGTGGTGGTCATACCTAGCTACAAAGTAGGCTGGCACGCCCCTGACCACCTGCTTGGTCAAACACATTAAGAGTAGACCCTTGAAGGTCAGACCAGAGTCTGGACAGTGATTAGGACACTGCGAGACCCAAGTCTAAAGCTCAACAACACATAAAGGGGGAAAGGGAATGGGAACTGATTGAGTTTGGGATTCAAAGAATCCAATCCAGAATCATGGACAACAATATTAGAGTGTTGTCATGCCCCGAACCATAACTCACCTATAAAGGGGTATGAGGGTTTGGGATTCATAAAGTATCAAATTCATGACAAACAACTGACAGGATGCATACATAATTTAAATACTGAATTACAAAGGAAAAGAGGGGGAACATGTTACAATATGCTAGAAACAAATGTCAACTAAAAGAATTGGACAGAAGTGGGCAGAAGTAAACACATTGTGGTGGAGACATGTAAACTAACTGAGACATACCAGTAGAGAAGCAAAAGAGCACAGGAGAAAGTAGAGTAAACAAAGTCCACAGCAGCACAAGTAAAAGAGAAAGAGTTTTTAAGTGAGAGTGACTTGTGGACTCCGATTGCGTTCTGTGTTCGTGTGTTCAAAGAAAAGGGAGGAGATATTTATAGCTTTGAAAACGTGTAGAGAAATAAGGTAACAAGTACAAATCTAACACAAATATGGCATGGTCACAAATCAGAATCAATTAGCATAAGACTCCCCTTTAATCAGGGGATTCTTATTCAAACGGATACTAACCGTATCCAAATAAGGAAAGGAGAACCAGCCTTGCAAGCAGAATGGCTGTTGCCATAAAAGAAACAGTAAAGTCATACAATAGGCGATTAAGTCTAAGTACAGGATTTGAAATTATTTTTGGAAAGATTCAGTGGGGCCAATCAAAGGAAAAGGAATCAATTAGACTTTGACAGGCTAGTAAAATCAGGATCTCAAGGAAGGAAAAGTTTTTTGAAATCAATTTTGAGTTAAATAAATCACAGGAGGTACTCAGTATATAATGCATGCACAAATAGCAGACATGTGAGGCTAAGTTATGGCAAAAGAAACATCATGCAGCAATAGCATAGAGCAGACATTCAAAGCATGTTAGTTAGGCTTCAAGGTTTAATAGAGAGAGAAGGAGTCGAAAACATGCAGAGAGTCGAGTGAGAATCACAAGCGTAGAACATATAGAGAAAAGAAATGTTGAAACAAGGCATCAAGTTGAATAATTTCAAACATACAAGCATGCACAAACAACCTCACAGGACTTTGAATAGCCTCCCAAAGAGACTAGGGTTTTCAAATAAGTTGAGTTTAGAGACGACAAACAGGTGAAACAACAAGCAATTTCAGAGTCCCAAGTGAAACCCTTAAAAATTAGGTTTTTCAGTAAACCAAACAGATAGGCTCATGAACTCGAATAAATTCCCGAAATTAGGGTTTTTAACATCAAACAAACCTAGAGATGATCAGCGTATGAATTGAATGAAATCTTAACAAACAGACTCAAACAATCACAAAATTAGGGTTTTCAACATGCTTACTCAGATAAGGAAAACAAACAACAAAGTAAGAAACATGCCAAGAATAAGAGAGGAACTTCGAAATAACTTAACCTAAAACCATAGTTAAAAGAACAAAGAGTTTTGAAAGCAAAAAATTGGAGAAACTTTGAGAAACATGCTCATAACGTTCAAACACATATAGATCTTGGAGCAGATCTAAGAAATAAATAGAAGGAACCTTAGAGCTAGGGTTTCATAAGAAACTCAGGCGATGAGAAAGGCTTTAGAAACTCCAGATCTAGGCAGGATAGTCGAAGATCGAGCTCGAATAGCCATGGCTGACCGGACAGAGGTTGAAGGCGACCGGAGAACAGCCATCGAGCAACGGCTTGGTCGAGACCCCTTCAAGATCTGGTCATAGGACCTCAGAGATGAGCGCATAGAAGCCATGGGAGGCCGGTATAGGCCTCCGATGAGTCTGGGAAGCCATGGATTAGGGTTTTGGTGAGAGGCGGCGGCTAGGGTTTGAGGTGAGGTGAGAGAGAGTTGAGAAAAGAGGAGGATTCAGAGGCGGCGTATTGTGAGGAATGGGGTAGGGTTTGGGGTCGTTTGAAATTAAAAAAGGAAAGGGGAGTCTGGGCCGTTGATCAAAAATGATCAACGGCTCAGATTAAAAGAAAGCGGGCGGGTTTGATTTAATGGGTACTGGGTCGGGTTGATTGGGTTATTGGGCTGGGGTGATTTGGGCTCAAATTGGGGCTGAATTGGGTTATTAATTTGGCTATAATTGAAATGCATTGGGGCTAAATCGTAAATAGCCAATTTTCCCTTTTTAAATTTTTTATAAAATAGTACCACAATTTTAAAAGTAAATTAAGAGTACTGGGTAAATAAATATTGTATAAATATTAATTTAAAAATGCTGGGATTAATTTTATAATTACAAAATGCTAAAAATTACAAGATAGGCTATGATTGCAATTATATGCAATTTAGCTTTAAAAATGCCAAATGAATTTGTAAAAAATATGCAAAAATTACCTTACTTATATTTTGGTGTAAACATGAGAATGAAATAAGATACTCATCAAAAATGATAATTTGGGAATAATTTTGGATTTTTGTGGTATTAAAACAGGCAATAAATTGGTTTAAAAATCATGAAAGATACCAAAACTCATGGGTGTGCTTATATATGCACACATATGCTATTTTGGAAGTATTTTGGGTACAAAAATACATAGAAAAAAATTGGGTATCAACAACAACCTCGGAATGAAGATTTGATGATGTCAATAGCTTCGTATGGTGATTTTGGACTTAGGCGTATGTTCGGATTTGGATTTGGAAGTCCTAGGACAATTCGACGCATTTTGGAGAAAGTTGGACAAGATGAGATTTTGGAAAAATTCGACCGAAGGTTGAAATTTTGATATCGAGATCGGATTTCGATTCCCAAAATTGGAACAGCTCCGTTACATCATTTATGACTCGCGTGTAAAATTTAAAGTCATTCCGGATTGATTCGATATATTTCGACGCAAAATATAGAAGTTGGAAGATTTGAAAACTCATAATTCGATTCAAGGCGCGATTCAAAATTTCTGTGTTGTTTAACGTTGTTTAAAGCCTCGACTAAGTTCGTATTGTATTTTGGGACATGTCGGTATAATTAGTTAAAGTCCCGAGGGCCTCGGGTGGATTTCGGAAGGTTAACGGAGTTGATTTTGGGATGAGATAGCTGCTGAAAAAATCTGCTGCTTCTGGACAGCATCTGATGCGACCGCTTCTACGAGAATTTAGTCGTAGAAGCGCCCTCGCAGAGGCGAGGATTTGCAATGCAGAAGCGATCCAGGCAAGGAATGGCTAGAACTCACAGCAGCAGGCATTTTTGCGCACATGCGATCACTGAAGAACTCAGAAGCGAAGCTGAAGCTGAAGCTGGCAGCTTAGTTGTTTGTCGCAGAAGCGCAATTCCTTTCGCACCTGCGACAATGCAGGTGCGTGAACAGTTCGCAGAAGCGGAGGCAGCGTAGAAGCGTGATATTTCTCGCAGAAGCGAGCTCGCAGGTGCGATGCTTCTGTCCGCAGAAGCGATTCTGGGCAGAAAACATAAGGACCAAAAATGGTCATTTTGCCATTTTCGATTGAAATTTTTGGAGCTCGATTCTTGGTCGATTTTGAGGTTTTCTTCGCGATTTCAACTCAAGTAAGTATCCTATACTCGAAAGTGTTTATATTTCATAAATCCATGGTTATTTTCATCATTTAATGCGGATTTAAATGGAAGAAATCAAGATTTTTGCAAAATCTTCCAAAAACGAAAATTTAAGATTTGGAGATCGAGTTGTTATCGGAATTTGATAAAATTGGTATGGTTGAACTCGTATCGGAATGGGTGTTTGGATTTCGTAAAGATTATGTTGGGTTCCGAGAGGCGGGTCCCGCGTTGACTTTTGGTTGACTTTTTAGAATAAAATTTTTAAGTCGACGTTATATTATCCGAAATTGTTTCCGATGAATTTTAATGAAGTTATACAATTAATTTGGATAGATTTGAGCTATCCGGAGGTCAATTCAAGCAAGGAGGCAATTTTGGAATATCGGACTAACTTCATAAAGGTAAGTAGCTTGCCTAACCTTGTGTGGGGGAATTTTCCCTTAGGCATTGAGTCTTATGTGAAAATTGTGTGATTGGAAACCATGTACGCGAGATGACGAGTACGTACTTGGTTTATATGTGCAAATTATATCGGTTAAAATTCGTAGACACCCATATATATTTAATTGAAAATGGTTGACACTTAGTAAATCTTTGATTGTCATGCTTTATTCTTTGTTTGTCGAATTTGTATTTATATAATAATTTGGTGTGATTGCCGCTTGGATATTTTTGTGAATTCCAGGTGTTTGTTGATTTGATATTTCCTGAAAATAATTTTATTATGGATTTTCCATTTGTAAATAATTAATTAAATAAGTTAAGAAGTGGCATTAATATAATTATCGAAAATATGAATTAAAGAAGGTGTTGCCCTATGATGAAATATTTTCCATCCTTGTTGTTTTGAGGTTTTATATGCGTTGTGTGGAGTCTTGGATTTTTTTGTGGTGAAATTAATTGATTTTATTGTATCTTTGGAATTTGTTGTGGCCTATGGGCAATTTGTGATATGCATTCTTGTGTTGTATTGTTGTGATAATATTCTATGTAAGTCTTTGTGTAAATTGAGTTATTTTTACGAGGACACAAGGGTGGCATTCCTTTATTAATATTACATGGGTATAAGGGTGGCATTTCATTGTGGTTATGTGTGTTGGGATATTGTCTGGACGGAGAAATAAGGGTGGCCATTATACGGAGCGATAAGGGATGCTATTATAGGAGCGATAAGGGTGACTTTAGGAGAGATAAAGGTGGCTATTATTAGGGGTGATATGTAATGATGTGGAGATATTGTGTTGGTGATATTTATATAATGTTGTGATTTTCTTATGAGTTCTTTTATAACTTGTGCAACTTGCTTTGTTAATTCAGCAAAATTGATAATAGTCTGGTACATGTTGAGATTGTGAGCCTGTGGATGTTGCCCGGCAAATTATGATATGCGCACGAGTTTCCGGGAAAAATATTATGATTTTATTAATGGAAGATTATGATGTAGGCACGAGGTACAGTGAGTAAATGATGATAATATTGGCACCTGAGTTGCCCGTGCGGTTGTGATAGAAATGTGGGCACGAGGTGCCGTGAAAATATGAAAGTGGGTTGAGATATTTATTATTTATGACTATGAAATGAGGCGTCACAAGGCGATTATTTCTTGAAGGATTTATAGGCGAAAGATTTATATTTGAAGGACTTGATTAATTGATTGCACTTGTATTCATTATTCGTTGAGCAGTATTTATGGTGTTCTTGTTGCCCTGCTATTTATATCACTGATTGATTATTGTTGCCATCATTGTTTTTTGTTTCATATTATTTTGTATGCTATATTGCACAGGTTGTTAGACTAGTGAGTGTCTTTGTCACGATCCATTTTCCATAATAGGTCATGATGGCGCCCGACACCATTTGTCAGGCCAACCAACGCGGAAGTATAATTAAATTCTCATGTTACCCTTACCAAAAACCATTATAATAGATTTTTCCCCCAATTAAAGTCATAAACCAGTAAGGATCAATAAAATATAAAGACAGTTATACAACCCAAAATAACGTCTACTACTGTGTGTGCCAGAACCTGGTGTCACAAGCTACGGGCAACTAGTAGAATATACACAAAATGAATAATGCCCTATCCTACTGTCTGAATCAGGATAGACAGAAACAACAACACAAAAAAAGTACAAGGAAGACTTCTTTGGCTGCGGATCGGCAAGAAGGAAAGCAGCTCACCGTAGAAGTCTCAGATGCGCTCACTGATATGCACCAGAGTGATGTCCGGATTCACCTGCCTCAAATCCTGTACGTTTAAGTACAGAAGCGTAGCATGAGTACATAAACAATATGTACACAGTAAGTATCCCGTCTAATCTCGAAGAAATAGAGACAGGAGGTCGACTCGATACTTGCCGAGGTCATTTAATATATATGTATATAAGTATGATGTATTCAAATCATGGAATTTACAAGTATCAACAGTTTATGGCAAGTGGTATAAGTCAAGAACTTTACAGCATCAAGTTTATAATTTATCATATGAGATAATGGCAAAATAAGGCATGTATAGGCTTTTCCACAATTAACATGCGCACATAATACCGAGGCGACGGCCCGATCCAACAGAAATAAACTGTGCACTTGCTGAGGGTCGACGGCGCGCCTATAGATGCATCTATTCATACCGAGGCGATCGGCCCGATCCACAAATAAGGATGAAATATCAAGTTCACACACATGGAACATAAATGGTCACGAATACCAAATCAAACTTAATTAACTATACAAGTATGATCCTATCCCCTTTTAAGTCTCTACTACACGCTGGGTATTCATAACAACGATTTAACATAAGAGATATATTTAATAGGCATGTTGTAGGCCCTAAGCTACCCGGACATTTATCATAGTAGTAGTTACGCACGGGCTCTCGTCACCTAACGCGTGCGTAGTCCCCGCATTTAGCAACAAATACTCAAACATTAATCCTAAGGGGACAATTCCCTCTTACGAGGTTAGAAAGGAGACTCACCTCGCTCTGAAGTGCACTTCCGATATCAAGAATAGGCCCAAACCCTCAATTCGTAGCCAAACGAGCACCAACTAATTAAAATAAGCAAGAACTAGTCAATAAGAGCTTACAAGGTTAAATTCTAATTGTTTAAGCAATTTCCTAACCATAAATACAAGTTTTCCTAATTTCCGACCCCGGGCCCACATACCCGGATTCCAATATTTTTCGAAGGAAGTTGTTCTCTATCACCTAAGGATCACAAATATGTGGTTTCTAGTTCATTTCATGGTAAATTATAGGATTAAATCTTAGTTTTGACTAAACCCTAGGTCTAACTCTAATCTCTTGATTCTTACCTAATTTTAGTGTTAAATCTACCTAATGTTTATGTATTTGAACTAAAAGTGGGTGGGAATTACTTACCTTGCAATGATATGTGGAAACTCTCTCTTTGAAACCCCCAAAATCGCCCAAGTGTGTAGTGAGAAATGAGAGAAATGAGTTTGGGTTCGTATTAATGAACCCTTCTGCCCTTAGTGATTTCCGCTTCTGCGGAAGGAATCCCGCTTCCGCGGGTTCCGATTCTGCAGAAGTAGCCGCTTGTGCGGAAAAGGCCAAGGGGGACTGGGCCGCTTCTGCGGTCTAAACCTCGCTTCTACGAGGCCGCTTAAGCGAAAAGGCCACCGCTTCTACGGTTCTGGGCCTGGGTGGATGGACCGCTTCTGCGGTCAGGGGTCCGCTCCTGTGGTTTCCCCTGGGCCTGGCCCCTTCCGCTTCTGCGATAAACGACCGCTTCTGCGGTCCAAGAGCCGCATAAGCGGTTATGACAGAAGCAGCAGATGAGGCTTCTTCCTAAGTTTTCAACTTCACTCGAACCTCGACCATTTGACGCTCGGGGCTCCCGAGCCCAGCCCGAACATACCGACAAGTCTGAAATCATGAGGCGGACCTACTCGAACCCTCGAAACACTCAAAACAACGTTAAATCGAGGAATCAACCCCCAATGGACACCAAATTTTACGGGTAGGTCTTAACTGATATTTCGGACTTGTACCAAGTTTCGGAATTGAAATCCGAACCCGATACCTATGAAAATAATGATTTCTTAGTTTATTTAAATCTTTGAAACTTTAACTTAACAATTTCACGAAAAAAATTCATTACTCGGGCTAGGGACCTCGGAATTCGATTCCGGGCATATGCCCAGGTTCCATATTTTCCCGCGTACCCTCAGAAATTGCCAAATCACGATTCCGGGTCCGTTTCCCCAAAATGTTGACCGAAGTCAAACTTGGCCTTTTTAAAGAAACTTAAAGAAACAACTAGGCTTATTCTTGCTCAAAACTCTTCTAACTTCCGAACCACCCGTCCCCGCAAGTCATAAATTAGCTAAAGCAAGTGCGGAAAGTATTATTTAAGGAAACGGGGTTTGGAAATGCAAAACGACCAGTCGGGTCGTTATAGATAATTTGCTGTATCCAATAAAAGGAGAGGAAACGTTTTGTTTCACAGCAGAAGATTTGCTTCATGAATCAGAGTTGGGTAACACCGTTAGTTTTTGAACATATTGTGTTAGTGAGACTAAAGGTGCTCCACTTTAGCATACTTAAGGGACTAAATATGCTCAGGGTTATATTTGAGGGACCAAAATAGACCTACCCTCAAAGATAAGTGATAAAATAAAATTTCATGTAAAAATTAAGCTGTTATTTGATTTTTAGATAGTAATATTTTAATTTTCTTTGCAGGAAATATCATAATTTAATAAGAAAATTCATAGTTCATCAATGAAGGAGATATCAGACAAGAAAAGTTCAAATACTGAATTATCCAAAGAAAGATTGTATAAATGTGATCTACCATGATAAAGGATAACCGACTCACAACCAGCTACAACAAACTATAACCGATCCATAACTAACTTACAACAGAAGATCATAACCAAGCATAACAAGGCCACAACCAGCCATGACAAGTTCATTTCCAGAAGTGAATTGTAAACTTTGTCATGGCTTGCCTATAAAAAGAGGCATCATTCGTGAAATGAAGGGTGGAGCAAAAAAGAAATCTTAGAAGTGTAATATTGTGCAGAAAGCTTTTCCTTTCTCTTTGTTCTTTAGTTTCGCTTCTTTTTTATCTTTTAGCCATTACTCTGGCTTCATTTCTTGTTCTGAATAAATTGTAGTATTAGAAATTACTCTAGTTCCTGTTTTTAATTAAATAGGAGGAATTATTCTCTTGAATATTTCTTTCTATTTTCTTATTTAATGGGCAAGATTATTTCCGTTGTCGCTATTGGCTCTAATATGGAGTAACTTTTCTTGTGTTGGGAAAATGACGGATCTTAATATTTTTATATAATAGTATATATTATTCTTCAATTTCACATGCTTGAGCTGAAGCTTTTTATTTAAATTTTATCTGCTTTATAGTTGGGTGTTATTTAATTTGTTAACATCTATCTATTTCGTACTACATATTAACTTCTTACTAATTCTGTAATCGAAAGAGGCAGAAGAAGTAATACTTAATTTTGGTATTGATAGATGTTAACCTATATTTACTGACATCTAGCTCATATATGTTAAAATTGATTCTACACTTATTTGTAATCGAAAGAGGCGAATATTGTAGTAATCAGTTATAACAAGTAGGGTAACCGAAAGGGACTTACTAAAAAAGAGCATACTTTTGTTCAAGTATATATTTCTGGTTCTTTAATATTACCATTTTAACGATTAATTTGTATAACCGAGAGGAGTGCATTTAATTGTTCAACTATAGTAATAATATATTGTGACGACCCGGCCCGTCGTCACGCGAGTTACCACCCCGTTTCCCTCATTTTTATGTTTCTCTATGCTTCATTATCGGTATTGGAGGTGATCGAGTCGAATTGGACTGCTTTTAGATGGAAATGAGACACCGTGTCTCTTTAAGGAAAGCTTGTTTTGGAAAAGTCAACCGGAAGTTGACTATTTAGTTAGAGGGCTCGGATGTGAATTCCGGTGATTCGGTTAGCTTCGGGGGATGATTTGTGACTTAGGAGTGCGATCGGAATTGAATTTGGAGGTCCGGTGTAGAATTAGGCTTGAATTGGCGAAGGTTGGATTTTGGCGAATTCCGGTTGGTAAGTGAGATTTTGATCCGGGGGTCGGAATGGAATTCCGAGAGTTACAGTAGCTTCATTAGGTGATTTTGGATGTGCGGGTAAACTTTTAGGTCATTTGGACGTCGTTTGGTTGGGTTTTTGATCGAATGCGAGTTTCAGAAGAATTTGATAAACTCAGGCTTGAATCCGTGGTGAATTGATGATTTTTGTGTTGTCTGACGTGTTTTGATGATTGGAACAAGTTTGTATGAGGTTTTAGGTTGTGTTGGTGTTTTGGTTGAGGTCCCGGGGGCCTCGGGGTGAATTGGAGTGGTTAAAAGAGAGTTTTTGAAGGTTTCTTCAGGTCTGATATTGCTGGTATCTGGTATTTCCGCTTCTGCGAAAATGGACCGCAGAAGCGGGTGAGCGATCGCAGAAGCGTCCAGGTGTGGGCTAGGGTAGTTCCGCATAAGCGGAAGTTGGTCGCTTCAGCGGGTCCGCATAAGCGGACAATGTACCGCAGAAGCGGTTTTGAGAGGACCGCAGAAGCGGAGTTCGAGTCGCATAAGCGAAGTCTGGGTTTTTAAATGAAGACCGCATAAGCGGATTTTTGGCCGCAGAAGCGGTCCCGCATAAGCGGAAGCGGGACCGCATAAGCGAAAATCGCTGTTGGCAGAAAGGTTTGAAGGATTTATTTCATCCGCGAGCTCCACCATTTTTCCTCCATTGTTGAGCGAGCTTGGGAGCTATTGACGCGATTTTGGGAGGGTTTTGACTGGGAATCAATTGGAGGTAAGTCATATGGTCTAGAAACATCATTTTATTGAAGAATCTACCTTAATTCTTGGAAATTGGGTAAAAATTTGGAAGAACTAGGGCTAGGT